>NC_024320.1:2217415-2217988 GCF_000523025.1 Cynoglossus semilaevis
CCTCCCCGATCTAAATCCGAGTGGTGTTTTGTTATTGGACTTCTGTGCTAGTCACAGTTTGTCCATAACAAACACCATGTTCAAGCATAAGGATGTCCATCAGTGCACTTGGCACCAGGACACCAGAGGCCGGAGGTCAATGATCGACATTGTAGTTGTGTCATCTGACATCTGGTCATATGTATTGGACACTAGGGTAAAGAGAGGGGCTGAGCTGTCAACGTCTGGCGGAATCCCCGATGAGGGGGGCCTTCAACTCCCACCTCCGGGAGAGCTTTGAACAGGGCCCGAGGGAGGCTGGAGACATCGAGTCTGAGTGGACTATGTTCTCCACTTCCATTGTTGGCGCAGCTGTCCGAAGCTGCGGCCGTAAGGGCTCCGGTACCTGTCGTGGCGGCAATCTTCCGGTGGATACCGGAGGTAAGGGATGCTGAAGAAAGAGTCCTACCGAGCATGGTTGGTTCGTGGGGCTCTAGATGCAGCGGACCGGAACAGGTTGGACAAGCAGGATTATGTGGTTGTCGCGGAAGCAAAACCACCACCTCACCAGAATTGTCTATTCCCCCCACAAGT
>NC_024320.1:2218088-2243207 GCF_000523025.1 Cynoglossus semilaevis
ACCATCTCAATCTGGCTTCTCTAGCCTATGTTAAAACAGTGCAATTTCTTAAAATATTCTGTCGTCCTTCGTGCCTTTGTTTCTAATGCTTTGCTCGATTGTATTGGTGCACAGATGTGTGTGTGTGTCTGTGTTCTTTTCTAGGATGGATATTAATATCTGCAGGGAAATTAAAAGCCAGTCTGTTTGTACATGTACTGTGTGTGTGTGTCACAGTTGCTCTCACAGTCACAAAAAGAAAGGATCAAATAAAAATCTGGTTTCAATCCAGAGTGGGATGATACATTTTAGTTCAGGAGTGTATTAAAGCTGGGTGACAAAATAGACTCAACATTTTGATAATAGCCAAAGCTAACTGTTTTGTATCTTTTTCTTGCATGCCGAACAAGTCCGCCAAGTATGGCATCAAAATATGGGCGGGCGGTGGTGCAAATTTTTGCTATTACTTCTAGCGTGTACACTTGCATCCAAAATATGCAAATGTATACTGAAAAGCAACTTGGAGGAGCTTTTGAGAAGAATTAGGGGATGTGGCCATAATATCACATCACATCATTTTACTTCTGCCTTTTCCCTGCAATACCTGCATTTACCCATAGAGGGTGTAGAAAAGGCTGAAAGGTTGGTGACCCCTACCTTTTTGAAAGTGAGAGCTACTTCAAGGGCAATTAGTAATACTAAGAGCTACTTGTTTAAAACAATGTAATAATAGTTAGTTCTGGGACATACAATAGCAGACACTCTTCTTACCATTGTCATTGTACCCATTTGAATATCGTTGCAGGTCTGATTCAAAAAGCACAGTAGCAGTACATTTTTTAGCCCTCTTGTTGACTAGTAGAACTAAGTAGTTCATGGGGGCTACCAAGTGCCCCCGGGTGTCTGGCTTAAAGCATTTTAGCCTTTATGACTTTTACATGTCATTTGTTTTAGTTCATACGAATGCTTTGAATGCTTTAGGATCCATTGTGGCCCGCGAGTCAAAATGTTTGCCCACACCTGGTTTAACCTTTTGGGGTTTGTTTGTTTATTTTTTTTTTTCGTTTTTGTTTTTTCGACTCTTTTGGCCCGGTGTTGGGGCTCGCAAGCGAGCCCCTGGTGGCCGGGTCCTTGCTCACTGGAGTTCTCCCCACTAAGTGGGCCTTCGGATCCGGGATAGGTGTCTCACTGTTGTTTCGGTCTATGGGCCGAATAGCAGTGTAGAACACCCGGCCTTCTTGCAGGAACTGGGAGGGTTACTGGACAGTGCTTCCTCCCGGGGATTCCATCGTCCTGTTGGGGGACTTCAACGGCCACGTGGGCAGCGACAGTGACACCTGGAGGGGCGTGATTGGGAAGAATGCCCTCCCCGATCTAAATCCGAGTGGTGTTTTGTTATTGGACTTCTGTGCTAGTCACAGTTTGTCCATAACAAACACCATGTTCAAGCATAAGGATGTCCATCAGTGCACTTGGCACCAGGACACCAGAGGCCGGAGGTCAATGATCGACATTGTAGTTGTGTCATCTGACATCTGGTCATATGTATTGGACACTAGGGTAAAGAGAGGGGCTGAGCTGTCAACGTCTGGCGGAATCCCCGATGAGGGGGGCCTTCAACTCCCACCTCCGGGAGAGCTTTGAACAGGTCCCGAGGGAGGCTGGAGACATCGAGTCTGAGTGGACTATGTTCTCCACTTCCATTGTTGGCGCAGCTGTCCGAAGCTGCGGCCGTAAGGGCTCCGGTACCTGTCGTGGCGGCAATCTTCCGGTGGATACCGGAGGTAAGGGATGCTGAAGAAAGAGTCCTACCGAGCATGGTTGGTTCGTGGGACTCTTGAGGCAGCCGACGGGTACAGGTAGGCCAACTACCGAGCAGGGTTGGTTCGTGGGACTCTTGAGGCAGCCGACGGGTACAGGTAGGCCAAGCGGACTGAGGCTCGGGTTGTCGCGGAAGCAAAACCACCACCTCACCAGAATTGTCTATTCCCCCCACAAGTGATGCCCTCCATCAGCACTGCAAAAGGTCAAATTATCAGGCTGCAGTCATGAGGTCCTGCATCAAACAAAATATAGGTGCTCCATCACCTGTTGGGTATGGTTGGCAGCTAGATGATGGAACCCTACATGTCACATGGATGACATGAAATCTGGCCCCTGACAGTGTGTCTTGTGTCTTTTGCAGGACTCTGTTGTACACTACCTGTGTAAGTGTTGCCACTGTGCAAACAAACATGAAATCAAGGAGAAGGAGGAAAAGAGGGATAAAAAGGACGTGGCAGCAAATTAAGACCAAATACAAAAATATCGTTATAACAGGGAAGCATAACTTCTGCACCATATTGGAGACAATAGATCAATCTGATCATCTTCCCAGACGTTAGTTGTCTCTTCATATGTCTGAATAATTCTATTGTGGCATTAGGAAAATGACATTCGAATTACACTAGAAAGTTTTCTGTATGCAACCACTATTAGGTAACTACTGATTTAAATACCGCTTTTATTTATTCACAAGTTTCTTTGCTGACGTGTTGCAGTAGTGATGTACTAATGTCAAACTTTTCTTCACAGAGCACTGCAGCGCAATGGCAACGCTCCGTCCATATCGGCACGCCGTCACCTCGAATACGTTTTTCAGCATCACCATTTTTATTATGGAAACTACCATTTATAAAAAAAAAACAAAGCGCAATACAATGTATTTGCTCCTAGCAAAAGCACGACTGCGACGTGTTTGTCGAACGAAATGCGGGCTGATAATCGAATTCAGTTATATAATTGATTGCGAAGAAAAACGGAATCACTGACAAATAACTCTCGGGGAGTACCAAAATATGTAGTCATCAATTTCTTCTAAGCAACTGAGCTGCGATGTCCACAGGCTCCTCAACAAATGGCCACGCCATATATATGGTTATGGTACTGACTGCTTATCTCAGACTTAAGGACCTTAAAACTGCCACGGAGCAGGTTTGCTCCACGGCGTATGTGGCCATAGCAACCAAGTCGGCGTTCCGTGAAACCGGAAAGTCAGAGTTCCCTCTAATATGCAGTTAACTAACTCTGATTTAGCACTAATCCCGCTTCAAGAAACGGACCCCTGTAATCGTTTCTTTCTCCCTGAGAGACTTTGTTGTCGCACTGTAAAAAAATCACCTGCTGCACACGAAGAGAGTCTCCCAAGTGCTGCATTTGGGTCCAACCTGCTTCCTGCCTTGCACATACGTAACACCAGACTCTTTACTGTGAACGTGGGCGAGTGCAGAAAAAACACTTTAAAAGTTAACAGAGCGAAGAGGGACAAAAGGTCAGAGAGTCAGAGGTAAAGAGGTTAGTGGGTAATAACTCAAATAAAAATGGACAGAAACCAACAGGCAGCACATCAAACATGGACGGAATAGAAGAATGTTTTTTTTATACAGACTTTTAAAAATATATGTCTGTATATTTCTGCATGTGGCAGTTATGCTAAACCTTAGGGAAACCTTTACATAATTATAGAGATAGTAGTTGTAGTTTCATTTTGTATTATTGTTTTGTTTGATTGTTATTCCTTCCCTTGTAAGTCACAATGCATAAATGTATTTCCATCCATCCATCCACCCATTTTCATCCGCTTATCCGTTACCGGGTCGCGGTGGCAGCAGTCTCCACCCAAATCACATTGCACCATACCAACCCCCCGAACCTTCCTGCCGGTGGTGAATCCACTGGAAGGTGAAATGTATTTCCTTTAAATAATTTTATATTTGGAAAACTTGCCATTATATGGATTATTTCCTTTGTTTAGCCTTTTTTTCTTTTTACCATTTTGGCTAACATTTCTATGCATTCTTTTGATAACCTTTGTGTGCTATTTTGGCTAATTTGGAATGACTTTGTTCATATTCACCCCATAACCATTTTCCATTACCATAACTAACTTCCTGTCATAAACATGGATCACACGACAGCAGACGCTGGATTAAAGCTGTTAGATCTGTGTTGGAGCTCAAATGCCAGTGTTTCTGTGTTCAACTACCAAGTTCTCATCTCCAAGATTAAGCCACTTTGTACCAAATAATCAGTGTTGGTTGGGGAGTGGCAAGGTGGGAGAGGGGTGGGGAGGTTGTGGGCAGAATCAATAGTGAGGAGGAGGAGAAGAAGGTTCCAGTGGGATACCCTGGCCCCCACCAGCACCCCCCTCCTCTGATAAGACTGTAATGTAGCTGCAGAGCAAACAGCAGCTAAATGGATTGAACAAGCTGCTGTTTGTGTCTGTCCACTCACACTCTGATGCTATCTGCTAAATAGAGAGGCTAAAAGACGAGGAGGAGGAGAGCGAGAGAGGAGGAGGACGATAGAGAGTTTAATCAATATGCTTCAACCACAGAGGAGGAGAAGGGGGAGGTAGACGGAGACGAAGAACTACATGGGAATGAAGAGGTGAAGAAGAATGTGTGGAGGAGGTGGAGGAGGAGCTGCAGCTGTTTGATGTATTAACTTTTTCACTGACTGGGTTTGGACTGGGTTAGTCAAGTCTAGATAAGTCTGGCCTAGTCTCAACTATGCTAATCTAGTCCTGCCATGTTCAGTCTTGTCTTGTCTCGACCAGACTAATCTAGTGCTGTCAAGTTTAGTCTGGTCTAATCTCGACTAGGCTAATCTATTCCCGTCAACTGACTAGATTAGCCTAGTCTGTCACAGTACCAGATTGTCTAATCTGGTACTGTGTGGTCTAGACATGTCTGGTCTAGTCTTGACTAGTCTAATCTAGTCCTGTCAAGTCTAGTCTGATCTAGTCGAGACTAGGCTAATCTAGTCCTGTCACGTCTAGTCTGGTATAGTCTCTAATGGTTAATCTAGTTCTGTATAATCTGGCCGAGTCAGGCTGGGTCGGAACATTAAAAAAACAAAAAAAAACTTTTTTTGTTTGTTTGTTTCCAAAGCTTTCTTTCTGGTCAATTTGACCATTTGGAAAGATCCAAAAGTCTACTGCAGCCCATCACTGAGTCTCGGTGCAGTTCTTCACGAGACCTGGACACAAAGCATATAAGTTTTATACACAGAGTGTAGACGAAGGCAGAGACTTGAAGATCTCACATGGACGATAAAGATAAAGTGAGTGGTTCCTCCTGCCTGAGATTCACAGGTAGTAAAATTAAAGAGCTCCAGCTTCTGCCGCCTTGGTGTTATTGCTCCACTGAGAGTCTGCACACAAATATTATGCTGCTGCTCTGGTACACACTGCTGCATGACAACAACAACAAAAGTAAAATATATTTTCCTGCACAGAGCCATAAAACCAGCAGAGACACTTACGTGAGGAGAACATCTCCACCTCCTGGGGTTAACTGAGTCTTTCAGATTCATGTAGGATTGACATCACAGAAGGTGGGGTGTTTGAACTTTTGCTCTCAGGGAAGAAAACGCTGGCCCATTAAAGCAGGAACCATCAGACGGATGAAGACGATGATGATGAAGACAGTTTTGCTATGTTTGCCTAAGGATTAGTCAAAGCTTTGAGCTGAGATTTAAACATTTCACAATGTACGCTTCAAATTTACTGATGCCCCGATGATGATTAGGATAATGATGATGACGATAATGTGGTTTTAATGTAATGCTGGGTGGAGCTAGTTAGTGGGTTCTCTCTGCACTTTGTAAATAAACCTGCTGCATCTGAAGAGAGCCTTCCTTGCACTGCATTTGGGTCCTGCCTGCTCCCTGCCTTGTCCGCACACAACAAATACTCCATTTCCACTTAAATGCTTATTGTAATTCCTGATGTATATTTCTCTGTATGTAGATTCACTATTTTAAATATTTAACTATTTCTTACATGTTTTTTTCCTATTTTAAATATTTAACTATTTCTTACGTTTTTTTTATGTATACGTCTGCTGCACCAAATGCCAAAGCAAATTCCTCTGATTCAAAAATTGATGTCATCAAGTTCCATCCATTGATTTTCATCCGCTTATCCGTTACCGTGTCGCGCGAGCCACACACGCCGCCCAAATCGCCACTATCGATAATAAATAACATGGAGAAACAGAGAAAAGTAACAGCTTTGATGACGTTTTGTTTAAAATCCATAATCCAGATGTGACGGAAGAAAATCTTCAGGAGGACCTGAGAAGAAAAAGGAAAAAAAACAGAGTTTCAGTATAAGGTGAGAGGATCCAACACAGGTGAGAGTCATCAGGAAGAAGGAGCCATTCACAACAAAAAGGAAGTCAAAGACAACAAGCCAAAAAACACTGTATGGGTTGTTTCCAACTAGTGACTGGAGGCTTGTTATCATGCTTGAATGATAACAAGCCTCCACTTTTATGTTGATTTACTTTCATGATTATGGCATGTCTAGCATGCCATAATCCATTGGTAGCCCCTCATGCCCACCCTCGGCATCTCACCTCCCAACACCAAAGTGAGCAAGGGGCAGCTTTAAGCGCCCAGGGAGCAGTCTGTGGGGACAGTGCCATGCACAGAGCACCTCAGTGACATCTTGGCAGCCCTCAGGACCTAAGTCCACTTCCTTAACCACTAAGACACCACTGCCCGAACGCTTTGAAGAACATTTTAGCCAGAGTCCACTCTACTGCATGACCTTTATATATGAAGTGGTCTTTGGACAAAAACCCACTGTTTTAGGCTCAGTTTTTAAAAGGTGGGATTTTAAATTGTATGTAGTCACAGGCAGCCACCTCTCTCCCACCTTTTCTTCCAAACACCACCTCCTCTCCCTCTTCAGTATTCTGGTGGATGCTAGGAGCACTGCCAGCGTCTATCGATCAGACATTTAGCTGAATGTTCTCATCGAACGGCCGGCTGCTGTGGATGAGATGCACGTGTAGAGACTGGGAAACAGCCTCCCACACACATACACACCCACAGAAAGAGAGAGAGAAAACAAATAAGTCAGTTGAAAAAGGAACAGACGATAAAAGCTGGATTTGTTGTTTTCCTATGAAAACAGTTAACAGCCAATAATGATGCACTAATTATAGCACTGATTACAACACACAGGTCAGAACATACGGCGCACACAGACACAAGAGTGACATTTTTCAGGCTGTTTCTTTTAAATCTGTGTTTTAGTCTGAGCTTCTCTAGCTCCTCAGGTTCTACTCAGTGAATTCTACTCAATCTACTCAAATTCTAACAATATATTTGTGTGTGTGTGTGTTCTTGGAGGAGAAACCTCATTTAATCACCTCTCATCTGGGTTCACCCACAGATCAGCATGGATTAAGTCTTTACATGTCTGCAGATTAGCTCCCACAGCTGAGGCTTTTACAGTGCTAATGATCTGTGGGCTGCAGTGTCACAGATACAGTAGACAGGGCGCTAATAAATCCTGAGTGAGACGCCAAGAGAGGAGAGTGAGAAGAAGAAAGGAGGGCTAAGGGAGGAGGAGAACCTGTATGTAGAACGAGGAGACATAACATGTCCCTGCAGTAGGACAACAGGACATAACAGACACGCTACGTGGGAGAGAGCATCAAGGAGAACGAGGGTGATGACCAAAGAGAGAAAGAGAGGGTGAGAGAGTGGGGTTAATACCAGTGAAACAAAGGTAAGGTCTGTTTTAAATCTTCTGTCACATCTGCAGTCAAAAGTCATTAGCGTTTGGTAAGACTGTCCACCAGGTTCTAAACGTTAATCATATACACAAACAATAAAAACTGATTAAATGAAATAAAAAAAAAACCCCAGCAGAATAGTGTTTATTTTCACCTCATTACTCTAAAAACTATTATTTAATTTACTTGAATTTGTCCTTGTTGTTCAATGCAACATTGGCAAATTAATACTCCAATAAATACTGCCACTAGGTGGCAACAAGGGACTAAAAAAACTAAGAGAGAGAGAGATTCAAGCTGTTAAAGATCTTTGTGTCTCTCTTTATTTACTATGAGTACATCAGTGTTGTGCTCAACTCAACAGGCCCAGGTTTCACACTGAGTCAGTAACTGGTGGACAGATATGGACACAGTCCAATCAAATCCAAAAGCTGATCTTAAACTTTTGTCCAAATATGGGTGATGCATTGAAACAACAAACTTGTTGTTTTTTTGTTCTTCGCCATTGGTTCCCAGGGTAGGGTCAAGACCCCCTGAGGCGGGCAAACATTGGTGGAGTTGTACCTCTTTCTAATATCATGTCCTTTCATGGATAAGAATATAACCATTATTTCCAAACTATAAGCTGCTACTTTTTTCACACGTTTTAAAACTAAATTCATACCGCCTACAATCTAGCAATATTTCTGTGTAAATACCCATGTTACAATGCCAACACCCAAGGCTTGTAGAGAAGTGTGGCTTATCTTCCAGAAATTATTGTTGTTCTGTACTGTTACACAGTTTTAAATAAAGTGCAGTGGAGTTTTAGCTGTGAATGTATTGCCAGTTGTGGATCAACAATAATCCTATCTGCAAAAGAGGAGGGGCTGTAAAAAAAAGTTTGTGAATTAACCTGAACCTGCATGTTTTTGAACTGCACGAGGAAGAACCTGGAGAATACTCACACAATGATCAGAAATAGACCACACAAACCCATCCATCCTTTTATGAGCTAACCTCACCACCCACCTTGTGGCACAAGGTATGTTGGTATGTGGTCAGAGTGGAATCGAAGAGACGTCCAACCATAGAGAAGCAAAATTTGAGGATCTTTAACATTAACTGAGGGCAGAAGAAGTCGTGATGAAGTGTGAGGCTGTGAGATAATTACTGCTGCTCTTTCTTCCTTCTCTCGTAGGAAACATCTCTTCTCTTTATCGTGAAAGATGCCACAGAGTGCTGAAGGCTCAAGGATGTTGTCGCTTTGGCTTTTTGTTTAGCATCTATTAGTGTTGGGACTTTAAAAGATTACATCTTAAACACACAGATAGTAACTGAACAAAGGCTGTGCTGATAAGGTGTTCAGCCTTTCACTGCTAGTCACTGTCTGGACTGGCTCTCCTCTGAGTGCTGCTGCTGCTGTGTTTTGGCTGTAGACTGATGATAAAGAAATGAGTTTCACAAAAAAACAAAAAATAAAGCAACTCTTTTTTTTTCTACTGTGATAAAAATGAATGGGAAACAGCCGCCTCTCACTGCTCGCCGTCTGGCTGGAGTCAGATAACTAATGTAGCCATTGAATTTCAATGAGTCCCTAAGAGGAGAAACTTCCTGAATAAGTTAAGTCTCACTAACAGACCCAAATTTATGCTGTTGCTCAGAGTCACTTGCCACCAATAGTCTCAATAGTTTGCGATCTTTCCTGTGATGTTCACGGCCGTATTAACAAGAAATTTCTAATTCATAGTGAGGCAGCGATCTAACTGCAGGGAGGAGGAAAATTATCTTTCTGAGTTGAAAAAAAAAAACGAAAAAAAGAAAGAAAAAAAAGAAAAAGTTGAAAAAAAAGAAAGAAAAAAAAAGAAAAAGTTGAAACCAGAGATCCTGGATACAAGCGGCTGAAATGAGCTTTCTCCGCAGGGTGGCAGAGCGCTCCCTTAGAGATAGGGTGAGGAGCTCTATCACACAAAGTAGTGAAGGCTCGAAGTAGAGCCGCTGCTCCTCCACATTGAGAGGAGTCAGCTGAGGTGACTTGGACATTTACATCGCATGCCCCCCGGACGCCTCCCGTGGGAAATGTCACTGCACAGCGAATACTTTATTATGTGCCAGCTTAAAAACGGCATTATCTTATAGTTAGAATTAGACTAGGGATTAGATTAGAGTACGGTGCTAGGTGTGAGGGTGTTTCTGGCCAAGCTGTACTTGTGGACATGTATTTGGAAAAACTCCAAGCTATTTATCCACCTGCTTAACCGACCATTTATTCCTTCTACCAACCTCGAGTTGAGGCCCACAGTGAGCTCTTACAGTGTATTCAATAACATGTGTATCGAATGTGTAGTAGAGCAGCCATATGTGGATGGACAGTTGACACTGATCTATAGTGAGCATCATTATGTCTTATGACAAAATTCATTAAAAGTGTGTGAGTAAAAGAAGACTAGAAGATTAAAGAATAGCTAATAACAGATTAAACTTGTCGCTCGCTTGTTGTGTGTGGGTTCTTGGTGTTGAACTATTTTCCAATATTTTTTTTTCCTACTGATCCTGGATTACGAACATCGAACTGACTATTGGTAGCCTCGGACATTGGTAGCCTCGGACATTGCTTGGCTTATGACACTTTTATGACACACTTATGACATTTTTGGGACAAGAATTGAAGCGCAACGCTAGTTGCAAAGTTTACAAAGTGGTGCAGCATTACCTAGCGACAGCATGCCACTAAGGAGGGAGACAAGCTCAAAAAGACCCTGGAGTTTTCGGGCTGAGGAGATTTCTGTTGTTAAACAGCAACAGAAAGGCCTCCTTAAGCTATTAAAAGAGTTAAAGGCTCTCAGGATCCAGAACGCAGAGAAGGAACGACGGCTGGTGGAGATGGAGAACAGAGGTGCGGACCTGGAGCAATACGCCAGGATCAACAATGTCATCGCGACCGGGCTCTGCATCAAACCCCAGTTATACGCCCGGGTGGTGACCCCTGGCTCAAACGTATTCATCAGTGAGCACCTCACAAAACGGAACTCCCACATCACAAGAAACGCACATAATCTGAAAAAAAACAAAAAACAACTGGAAAATACAAAGTGCACGGACCAAAAACTGCGCTTCAAGCTGAACGGAACGCCGCAGCTAGCAAAAATTGTTGTCATCTGGAACATGGAGGAGGTGATAACAATAAACCAGACTGCAAGGTATAGATAGAGAGAAGGAGGTGGAGAGCGCCATTAGATTGATAGCTGGTTGATAGATAGAACTTTATTAATCCCTCGGGACACAAATAGGTAAAATACAATAAAGTACAAAAATGAGTAGCAGTGAACAGTGGATGTTAGTAAATTGATGTATACACTTTTGATAACATAAGCAGAGGTGGTGTGGCTATATATGTGAACAAGGACTTGAATTACAGAGTAGTGGAGAATATCTCATGTGCAGGTGATCTGTTTAAATGTATAACAATTGAGATCTGTAGAACAAAACAAGAAAAACATGTATATGTAGGTCACCAGGCTCTAGTATAGAGTCATTTAATAAGTGGATCGAGGCATCTTTTTAAAAGATGAATCAAAAAGTCATTTTCATCTGTGGTGACCTTAATATTGATCTTTTGAATCCAAACACGCACACAAGAACAGATTAATTGCATGAGAACAGCATGAGAACATTAATCAACAATATTTTTATGGATGACATTGAAAACAACACTGTCAGCAGAAGTCACGCAGATGAAAAAGAAACATATAGATGATTAAGGACAAATGCATACAACAAGAATTGTCCTAATAAACGATATACAAAATGCCACTATAGAGTATTTATAAAAAAAAGAAAGAACTGAAGAGGCAGGAAATAGATATAAGAAATATAAAAATAAATTGATCAGTGTTAGAAAATGAGAAGTGTTAGAAAATAAGAAAATGCAAAAAGGAATACTATAGTAAAATATAAGATATAAATAAAAGCAATATTAAAATTATTTTGTCATGAAAGAGCTAAAGGTTAGGGGTATGTGAGTGGTGAGAGAGCGCTTGTGTGTATGAAGTTTAGAACGAGTCACTGCAATTGTGTTTCTTCAGGTCACCGACGCACCTGACTGGTTTGTCGCCGGGGCATTGCGCTATGTTTAGAGCATACATCATTTGGCTAAACCCAGGCTTTGGTTTTGGCTTTTCATTATCGGAGTAAAAACCGATAATGATTCTTACAGTTATTACAAAATATGTTAATATCGGGGCGATAATATCGGTCGGCGGATATGAATTATATCTGTAATGTCTCTAATATATTAAAAATGGTATTATTTGCAGATGACATAAATATTTTCTGCAGAGGGGAGAATTTACAGGCACTCCTGGCGAGCATCACCGCAGAAATGTGTAAGTTAAAGAAGTGGTTTGAGAGAAACTAATTATCCTTAAATTTAAACAAATCTAAATACATGCTATTTGGCAATTGTAAAATGAACACCCAAGCATTAATATAAATACATGGTGTTGACATTGTAAGGGTTCATGAAAATACATTTCTTGGGGTAATAATGGACAGGAAATAACATTGAAACCTCACATAAAGTATGTAGAAAACAAACTGTCACGTAGTTAAGTTACTATGCAAAGATATGAGGCAATACATACAGTGGGGCAAAAAAGTATTTAGTCAGCCACCAATTGTGCAAATTCTGGCCTGTAATTTTTATCATAGATACACTTCAACCATGAGAGACAGAATGGGGGGAAATAATCCAGGAAATCACATTGTAGGATTTTTAATGAATTATTTAGTAAATTCCTCAGTAAAATAAGTATTTGGTCAATAATAAAAGTCAATTTCAATACTTTTTTTATGCACCCTTTGTTGACTATGACAGAGGTCAAATGTTTTCTGTAAGTCTTCACAAGGTTTTCACACACTGTTGCTGGTATTTTGGCCCATCCCTGCATGCAGATCTCCTCAAGAGCAATGACGTTTGGGGGACTTTCAACTCCCTCCAAAGATTTTCTATAGAGTTGAGATCTTGAGATTGGCTTGGCCACTCCAGGACATTGAAAAGCATCTTATGAAGCCACTCCTTCATTGCCTGGGCAGTGGGTTTGGGATCATTGTCATGCTGAAAGACCCAGCCACGTTTCATCTTCAATGCCCTTGCTGATGGAAGGATGTTTGCACTCAGAATCTCACGATACATGGCCATTCATTCTTTCCTTCACACAGATCACAGATCCCTTTGCAGAAAAACCCCCAAAGCATGATGTTTCCCTTGCAGCGTAGTGAGTTACTGATGGTAGCCTTTGTTACTTTGGTCCCAGCTCTCTGCAGGTCATTCACTAGGTCCCCTCATGTGGTTCTGGGATTTTTTGCTCACCGTTCTTGTGATCATTTTGACCGCACGGGGGGTGGGGGGGGTTCTTGCGTGGAGCCCCGGATCGAGGGAGATTATCAGTGGTCTTGTATGTCTTCCATTTTCTAATAATTGCTCCTACAGTTGATTTCTTCACACCAAGCTGCTTACCTATTGCAGATCCAGTCTTCCCTGCCTGGTGCAGAGCTACAGTTTTGTTTCTGGTGTCCTTTTTACAGCTCTTTGGTCTTGGCCATAGTGGAGATTGGAGTGTGACTGTTCGAGGTTGTGGACAAATGTCTTTTATACTGAAAATGAGTTCAAACAGGAGCCATTAATACAGGTAACGAGTGGAGGACGGGGGAGCCTCTTAAAGAAAAAGTTACAGGTCTGTGAGAGCCAGAAAACTTGCTTGTTTATAGGTGACCAAATACTTATTTAACTGAGGAATTAACCAATTAATTCATTAAAAATGTAACATCCTGAATTCTTTCCCCCCATTCTGTCTCTCATAGTTGAAGTGTACCTATTATGAAAATGACAAGCATCTCTCGTCTTTTTAGGTGGGAGAACTTGCACAATTGGTGGCTGACTAAATTTTTTGCCCCACTGTATACGACTACATTACAACCACTGTCTGGCCTACAAAAAGAGCTATTAGAATAATCATAACACTGACTATAGAGACCACACAAATCCCTTATTCTCAAAATAAAAAATATTGAAACTCACCAATCTGGTAGATTTTTAAACTGTACATATCATGTACAGAGCAATACACAAACTATTACCAGTAAATATTTAATGTGTTTCTTACAGAGAGGGGGGATATAATCTGAGGGGGAATTAAAGCTGAAACATCAATATGCTCAATATGTCAATATACCTTTAGTATCACAGTATGTGGAGTTAAAGTGTGGAATAGACTGACATGGGAGCTCAGAGCTCACTGTCCAAACATTAGCATATTCAATCAGCAGTACAAACACGTGGTTTGCACTAGGTACAAGGAAGAAAATGGGCGGGACCAACATCAGGGTTTTAACATGTTGTTGTAATTGTTATTTGTATTGACACAATTGTGTATATTGTTTTTTGTTGTTTGTTTGTTTGTTTAATTGCAATGAGAATATGTAATTATGGGTAAAAAGGGTGAACACAGTGAAGAAAGGGGAATTACTAAGTAACTAAGTGGAGAAGGGGTAGGACGCCATAAGATATTGCTTCTTCCTACTCCTTTCAAACGAAAAAGAAATACTACAATATTGTAATATGTAAATATTGTAATGTTTGTATGTTTTTGGTTTGAAATAAAGCCCTCATTCATTCATTCAACTTTACCTACCTACACACCTACCTTCCTACCTACACACCTACCTACTTACCTATCTACTCACCCATCTACCTAACTAGCCACAATCATTCTCCGTACCACCTACTTTTCTACCTACCTATTTAACTACCTAACCACCTACCTACTTTTCTACCTATGTACCTACTTTTCTACCTACCTAACCTGTCTGTGTGGCTCTGGCCTCAGATCAACAGTTGCTCAGTTCATTTTAGCACATTGTGTAAAGTAAATGTCAGAATTTGTCTCTAAGTTGCTCAGTTCATTTTAGCACATTGTTTATAGTAAATGTCTCTGTATTGAGTGGCCCAGATAATGAGCTGCTGGCCTTCACATTGATCGGTTGCTCGATTGGTGTAGGGGTCAAACATTTTCAGAGGCTTCAAAGTTGGTGTCTGCCTCCCTCTGCTGCTGTTGCTGCCTTCACTTCATGACCTTTGCCAAAAGCCTTAATGAACCATTTTTTCTCTTTCTTTCCTTTACTGTCTGTGTTTTTCTCTGCCGTAGTCTGACAAGAACATAATGATGCTAATCAGGTCCTCACAGAAAGAACCTGTGTGCTTTAATAATGGAGGCAGCTGCGACAGGTCACTGATGTAGCTAGGAAGGTGTGGCGCAAATATAAATATTTTTAAATATGAAGCTAGTAAGCTGGGGCAGGAGCTGCAAATAAAAACAAAATATGTGGGTGTAATAGGCATGTAGGAATAAAGGTTTGACTCCAGACAGTAGGACTGTAAGGTGGAATATGTAAAATAGGACAGTAGCATGGACTACTTACAGTATAACTGTAGTGTGGACTACGTAAAGTATAACTGTAGCATGGACCTCGTACAGTAGGAATGTAGGTTGGACTACATACAGTAGGACTGTAGGGTGGACTACATATAGTAGGACAGTATGGTGGACTGTGGGCTAACAGTAAATATGTCTTTACATAGTACAGATGGGAATTGAGTTTTGATTTCATTATCAATTCTCACTGTTTTAGAAAATGAAATATAGTACAAATAGGTTTTTTTGCCAAAACGACATCAACTTAAGTTCTAGACACATTGTTCCTGGTCAACAAAACACAACCTCAGGAAAATTAGGTCATGAACAAATCTATTAAATTCAGGTCTTTCAGCTGCTAATCACTTCTGGACCTTTGTAGCTTCAGTATCTTTGACTGTATCTGTTTTATAAGGGACTAAAACCTAAACCCCATCTGCTGAACATAATAATACTCATTAGACAGAAAATAAATAGCTTCTAAATGTGTAGAATCTAGAAGTTTTCACAGGTTCTTTTTAGAGCTTGTTTCACTGGTATTTGTGGTTTGTGGTTTCATTAGTCTAGTGGTTAGCAGGCCTGTCTGTCACAAGTTGAGAGCACAGAGTCCTGGGTGCGATTCCCAGAGGAACTACATTTATGGTGCCTCCAAGGGGCAGCCTGTTGCAGCAGATCTGCTGTTAAATGTGGGAAATGCTGTTCGGATTATTATTATTAATTCTCATGGTGTAGAAGAGAACATGAACACAGCCTGAGCTTCTGAAACGATTAAAGTATAACACTGGAGCATTGTGTGTTTAGAACAGGGGTGTAAAAGATACGGCCCATATGCTAAACCACCAAACTGAGTTTGACACTCTGGTTTAGAACCTGTTTATTTCAAACCCAACATACTGGTCCACTCAACTGTGGGCACTTTTTAAGGCCCAACTCATTCCGGGTTCTGTGTTGAAAAGGCTGAATAGAAAAGGCTCCAGTCGAAAACGTTGCAGACAGGTGTTGACATTTTGTACGTGTCCTAGACACGTGATCGGTATAGGCAGAAGTGCCTGGTTTAGTCAGGTCAGCTCCAGTGCATTGCAGGGCTTTAGTACAGTTTTGCATGTCCTCCATTGTATCGGGTTTCACACACATGCACACACATATCTGGAAAGTAGTTAGTAACCAGGTCTTCATGGAGGCCTGGGACCATCCTTCACCAACATCAGCTCAGTGTCTCCCAGTCCAGCGTTGGTATTGACCTGGTGGTTGACCTTCTAGGATGATGCCTTCCTCCCTCCACTGGCTCTTTTTGAAGCAAATACTTCTGCCATTTGGTAATCCTGCCAATAGTTGGCACCGTCTCTACAGCTATACAACAGTCTCTGTGTCTCTGACAGATTTGACCAGGTCTATCATATATTTATCCAGTGTTGAGCCAGATGAGAGTTAAGTAAAATGCATAAGTAAACTTTATTTAAAATTTTTATGTCAGTGTACTAGAGCGATTCCATATTTGGGAAATTGCTGTGTTAGCAGCAGATTTGGAGTTAACAGGCTGCCCCAACAAGCACCAAGCATATGGCTCCTATGGGAATCGAACCTAGGACTCTCTGCCTCGAAGGTAGGAACCCCTAACCTAAGGAACCCACTGTTAATAACAGGCATTCAAGTGATATCAAAGTAAATTCGCTGCTCAGACATAAAAGTGTGTGTGATAGACATAAAAGTTTAAGGAACCCACTGTTAATAACAGGCATTCAAGTGATATCAAAGGAAATAAAGAGCAAACCCAGATATCTAAGGTCACTGGGGTCATTAGACTACTCCTTGACCTACTAACTAACTACTAACTAAACTTTACTCCACAATAGTTTTTGTCTGTAAATTTGCTGCTCAGACATAAAAGTGTGTGTGATAAAAAGATAGTTCATTTGTTTTTTCAAATCAAATGACAACTGAAAAAATTGAAATAAGTTATTTTTCCAATTTTCTTTCAGACTGAAAATGAAAAAAATGAATAACAAATCATTTTCTAATTTCCGATTTTGGACACAAATAGACACAACAGCTAATATTTCCTGGGAGGCATCTGACCTGAGGCATGTGAACGTTCACCTTATATGCAGTAAAAAAGAAGCAACGAATGAACACATTTGTGCTATTTAAGCCGAAAGGGTCATGCTGAGGCTGGAGAGCATGACAACCAATATTTGTGTCATTTTATTAAGTATGTAATTATTTTTTTTAAATGAGGAACCATGCGCACCGCCATGTATGTAATGGCGACGTGCATGGTTGCAGCGGCTTATGGCTCGCCCTTACAGTGGTTTTTTCTCTCTTTTCCTATCTTTTTTTCACTACTTGTTTTGCGAACATCCAGTACACCCGCCCAACGCTTTTGGGTATCGGGAACCTACACCAGATACCTGTTTTGTATGACTTCCACCACAGACACAACATCCGAGCCAATATAACGAGATCACCCGGCTCTCCGTGGATTGTTGTCGGGTCTGAGAGGCGGCGCAGACAGAGGAGGGAGAGGAAGCAGATCCGGCATCATGCTAAGGCTAAGGAAACAACCACACAAACCACCTCTACCGAGCCTGTTTCTCTCCAATGCCAGATCACTGGTGCATAAAATGGATGATTTGGAATTACAACTCACTCTTAACTGCTACGTTCGTGACTGCTGTGTGCTGACTCCTAACCCAAACCTGGCTTCACCCGAACATACCCGATGCTAGCGTGCAGCTAGCAGACCGCACCCTGCTCCGCTGGGACAGGACTGAGAACTCAGGTAAAAGCAGAGGAGGGGGGCTCTGTATCTATGTACATAACAACTGGTGCAGCAACGGGACAATATAGACCAACACTGTTCCCCAGAGGTCAAGCACACATCTGTTAGATGTCGGCCTTGTTTTCTGCCGACTGAGAGCAGACTGTTGTGATCATCACGGCTGTGTATATTCCACCCGACGCCAAAGTAAACACAATCCTACTGGACACCATAAATGAACAGCAGCGGGCCCACCCCAACAGTGTTCATATTATCGCAGGGGACTTTAACAAGGCTAATCTGAAGACTTTACTCCCTAAATTCTACCAGCGCGTCAAGTGTTCTAGACGGGGGAGAACACTGGATCATGAGCCATACCCCTCCCCCACCTTGGCCAGTCAGACCACCTCTCCCTGCTGCTTTCACCGGCCTACACCCCCCTCAGACGCCTGGCAAGGCCAACCACAAAGACTGTTAAAATCTGGCCGGTTGATGCACTCACTAAACTACAGGACTGCTTCCAACAGACAGACTGGGACGTATTTGAAAAACAGGAGCTGGAGACATTAACAGGAACTGCAATATCACGTGCAATAGTCCATTCCGCTGGACAACATACATGTGCAATATGTGTCAACACTGCACCTACTGTATCTCCATGTATATTTTTGATGACACCCTCTTTGCCATATTTCCACAACATGATGGCAACTATAGCTGCTTTGACTTTATCAAAAGAGGGCATTATGAAGGGCATAAAAACAACACCATACAGCGGTGGTGAAGTCCAGGTCTCAAATCACAGGAGTAAAAATATTTTAATTGAGGGAAAAATGTCATAGCCAATTCCAAAAGTAGTTAGGACAATGAGCATCCCACCCTGCCTAAAATCAACCACAAAAATCCCGGTACCGAAGAAGTCCCCCATGAAGTCCTTTGAGAGACTAGTTTTCCAGCACATCAAGGACCATCTGCCCCTAGACATCAACCCCCAGCAGTTTGCATACCTTGCAAACAGATCCATGGAGGATGCCATTGCCATAACTCTCCACTCTGAACCACCTGGATCAGCAGCAGAGCTACGTCCGTATGCTCTTTGTGGATTACAGTTCCGCCTTTAACACTATAATCCCGGACAGGTTGTCCTCTGGTAGGTGCTACAGATGCATTAAAACGAGGACAAATAGATTCAAGAACAGCTTCTTCCCTAAAGCCCCTGAACTCCCATATGCACTCTCACCAGACTCTCTCCAGCTACAAATGTATCACTGTTACAATAATCTGTACATTACCTTGTTATATGTGCAATATCACGTGCAATAGTCCATTCCGCTGGACAACATACATGTGCAATATGTGTCAACACTGCACCTACTGTATCTCCATGTATATTTTTGATGACACCAACTTTGCCATATTTCCACAACGTGATGGCAACTTTAACTGCTTTGACTTTATCAAAAGAGGGCATTATGAAGGGCATAAAAACAACACCATACAGCGGTGGTGAAGTCCAGGTCTCAAATCACAGGAGTAAAAATATTTTAATTGAGGGAAAAATGTCATAGCCAATTCCAAAAGTAGTTAGGACAATGAGCTCAACAACCACCACAGCACTCATCATTTACTTATGCCACCTGTTGTACTAATATAAAATAAAACAATCAATACTTGTTTGGATGATTTTCCTTGTATAAAAAACTGGGTTTGACTTAGCATCATCCTTGCATCATCTACATTTTCTTTCATATTGGTAATGCATAAGATAATTCCCTGTGTACTAAATAAAGGGAATGTTTCTATCAATGTTTAGAAATGTGTTCTCTGCTGTTGTCCTTGCTGGGAAGCTGCAGACCAGTAAGATGGTGACACTTCATTTCACTGAGTTTGAGACTTGCAACAATCACCAGTAAGGTGAAAGAGGCCCTGGGAGAAGAGTCGATCATTTTGACAAATGGTCGGGGAAATGAGATCATTGAAAGAACTAGAGGTAAGATAGAGGTAAGTATGATCAAGTTGTTTTTTGTTGTACTTATTAGTCCATAAATGTAAGGTTGTCTGTACAAACAGTTATTTTTATGTCTTCTTGTTCACTTTGCATCAAATCGAAATATCCAAAAGGAGAAATTATTATGTCCATTTTTCAATTGTTTTAGATTTGGATTGATTTTTTGAAAGAAAAAAGGGAATGAATGAATGATAAACAGAACAAAAACCAACTCCACCCAACTCAATGGTGCCACGGATGGAAATGAGCCGGTGCGCTTGTACGGCTGCGCTGTACACCTCTCCCCGACATATTCCTCTCTAACATGCACGTACTTGTTTATAATAACAGAGATGTTTCATCCTGCACTGTCCTGTGCTTCACCGAGACATGGCTGTGTGGATTGACACCAGATCCCACGCTTGAGCTGGCTGGGTTCCAACTGTACAAAGTGGACCGCAACACGGAACTCTCCGGCAAGAGTAAAGGTGGCTGTTTTTATGTAAACTGTGGCTGATGTAGCGATGTAACAGGGATCCTACAGTTCTGCTCCCGAGAATTGGAAACTTTAATCATCAAGTGTAAACCCTTCTATTCTCCCCGTGAGTTCACTTAATTCATTCTGGTTGGTGTTTACATGCCGCCGCAGACCGGCGTGCAGGAAGCCCAGCGGGCGCTAGCCAACCAGATACTGTCTGTGGAGCGGACAAATTCAGACTCCTTAGTTATTGTCCTCAGGGACTTTAACAAATTAAATCTCAGCCACGAGCTCCCAAAGTATATACAGTTTAAGAAGTGCCCGACTAGCATTAAAAATGCCTATCATGCACCATGGACTATCTGATTCCTTCCTATAGGCAAAAACTGAAACGGTGCAAACCCATAGTGAGGACATCAAAGCATTGGTTCAGTGGAGCCACCGAGGAACTTCAGGCGTGCTTTGATTGTACTGACTGGGATGTGTTCAGGACCGCTACCAACAGCTGTATACCATCATGAACTAGGGTGAGCTACAACAACGACAAACCCTGGTTCACAGCAAAACTCAGACACTCAGACAAATCACCAACAACAGTCCTAAAGCCCCCCACTCCATTAACAACATGCGCCTTGAAAATGAGCTGAACGACCACTACTGTCGCTTTTAAAAACAATGGGTCTGTCCTGACACCTTCCCAGCCACGCCCACCCAACCCACTGCAGGAATCTCCTACACCTTATCCAGGTCACCCAGCTTCCCCCCTCACCGCCACCACTGGACCAACTCTTGTTATCATAGAGCAAGACCCTGCCTAAAATAAATAAAGTAAATAGGCTTTTCAAAAAACAAAACCTCCTGTAAAGCAGCCGTACCGGACCACATCTCACTTGCTACCCTGAAGCACTGTGCTGACCTGCTGTCACCAGTCTTCAAAGACGTTTTCAACCTCACTGGAGATATGCCAAGTGCCATCCTGCTTAAAATCCTCCACCACCATCCCTGTCCCCAAAAACCCTCCGGACTAAATGACTACAGATCCGTTGCCCTAACCTCTGTGGTCATGACGTCATTTGAACACCTTGTCCTGACATACCTGTCATCACTGATCCACTCCTGGACCCCCTACAGTTTGCCTACAGAGCCAACAGGTCCGTAGACGATGCGGTCAACTTAGCCCTCCGCGTCATCCTACGCCAGGCTCCTGTTTGTGGATTTTAGCTCAGCCTTCAACACCATCATCACAGCTATCCTACAGAGTAAACTACTCCAGCTCAGTGTACCTGATTCCACCTGTAGGTGGATGTGGATCACTGACTTCCTGACAGGTGTCAGCATGTGAAGATGGGGAAGCACACCTAAGACTCCCGGACCATCAGCACTGGCTCTCCGCAGTTTTGTGTCCTTTCTCCTCTGCTTCTTCTTGTACACAAACACCTGCACCTCGAGGGATCAGAAAGCAAGCTCATGAAGTTCGCAGATGACACCACCCTCATCGGATGGAGATGAGTCAGTGTACAGATAGGAGAATGACCGCCTGGTGACCTGGTGTAGACTCAACAACCTAGAGCTCAATGCCCTAAAAACAGTGGAGATGACAGCAGACTTCAGGACGAACCCACTCCCATCCGTGCCCATCACCCAAGGTGATTCTTCTGTGGATACTATGGAACACTAACGCTTCCTGGGAACCATCATCACCTAGGAGCTTAAATGGGAGCTAAACATCAGCTCCCTGATCAAAAGAGCCCAACAGAGGATGTATTTCCTGAGGCAGCTGAAACAGTTCAATCTGCCAAAGTCAATAATAGTGAACTTCTACACCTCCATCATCGAGTCTATCCTCACTTCCTCCATCTCCATCTGGTAAGCTGCTGCCACTGCAAAGGATCTGCGCAGACTGCAGCTCAACAACGCCACCCTGGGAATTTCACCCAGGGAATTGCTCAAACACAAGGCACAAAGGTTCGTGGTTACTGGAGGGCAAGAGACGTGGTTCAAAGTTTGAAAATACAAATTTTATTCAACATTTGTTTTAAAAAGTATACTCCATAAAACTCATTCACACAAATAAAAGAGAAACCTAACCAGGGCTGAGGCCGAAGTGGATGGGCAAGGGCTAGTGCAGGGTCAGGATTCACCAAAATAAGGCAAAAAAAACTTAAATCACCAGGCACACGTGGCAAACACACCCTCGGTGAAGAAACCCACTCCCAGGGACACAGCAAGATACAACGGGAGGACACAACCACCAGGTCACCAGCACCGCCACCACCGGCCTGCAGCAACTGAAGAGGAAAAAGACTTGCACATTAGTGGGGTAGTCCCCAATAAACATTCACCTGTGACCAGACCAGCATTAGCCACCTAGCAGCACCAAGCACAACGCCGAGAGAAACAACACTTACCACCGGCCAACGACCACAGCAGCACACACAGGGAGCACGGAGCAGCACACAAACAGTCGTCCTACAACAACAATTATAAATACCTTAGGTATACGAACAAACAAAACAATGAGCGAGGCGAAGCAGCGGGCGGCCATACCCGTCAGGCACACGACCTCTTACCCGGAAGTAACACGGATGACGATGGGAGTGCAGAGGAAGACCCGGTGGGCGGACTACCGTTTTTATACCGGCTCACCACAACGACTGGCGGAAGTGAGGAAGGGAAACCATAGCGAAGACAAAAACGCTCATACTGCTACACGAGCAAAAAAGATTACAAACGACTCCTCTCACCCTGGTCACAAACTCTTTGAGGCACTCCCCTCTTGCAGGAGGTTGTGGTCCTCCCGGAACAAAACCTCTCGCCACAAAAACAGCTTCTTCCCATCTGCTATTAGCCTTGTCAACAGACAAAAAGGCTCTCACTGACCCCCACCAACCCCTACCTGCACACACACAATCACCCCTGCTCTTTTCTGTACTATTCTGTAAATGTCCACCTATAGGCATAATTTAATTTAATTTATTATATCTTCATATACATTTCTTTCGCTGCACTGTATGCCACAACAAATTCCTCTTAGGTGAAAACCTACCTGGCAATAAAAACATTTCTGATTCTGATTCCCTTGGCTAATCTCTGCTGTTGAAATGAACAAGGCCCATAGGGAATCTATCAATTAGCAGCCTGAACTGAGCACTCTGCAGCAATGCTGCCATGACAGGGGTGATAAATCTGCAGTCTGGAAACACACACACACTACACCCAAAGACAAAAGCAGCCAGGAATCAGAAAAATGCAGACAATGCATTTGGGAGCTGTGAAATTAAAACCACTGAATCCAAAAACTCTACAAGCAAAGTATTTTAGAAAAAAAAAACTTTGTCCAGGAGAAAAAAAGGCCTCAAAACAAAGAGAAATAAAAGTGATGAGCTAAGAGTGTATGTATTTTAAGTCCTTGAGGATTCTTGCATACTTAAGATGCATTTTGTCATCATCGTCATTAAGCCGTTTGCCTTAGTCATTATCTGTTGGTCCGTGTTGTTGGGAATCTCCCCACCCCTTCTTGGGATTACCTAGGGGTATGTCTCAGAGAGTTCACTTGTAGCTTGGGTCTGTCTTCTTCTCATGAATGATGGAAACTGGGGCGCTAGCCCATCTTGCTCAGGTTGCTGTCTTTCTGTGCTGTCAACTAGCCAGTTGTCACCAATCTGTTCGTGGTCATCTGGTCTATTCCAAATGTCACTGGTTTCTCCAAAGCATAAGGAATTTACATGCATCATCAGTGATGTTACTGATTGTAACTAGACAGGTGATAAATAGGCAGATCCGTGGGAACCTCAGCTGGAGTCGGAGGGGTAGAGGGTGGAGGGGTGGCGGGGGGTCGTTAATCAAGTTGTGGTTTCTTACTTTCACCACCTTTCATCCCGGAGCTATTTTTGGAATCGTGGTTGAGGAGCACTTCAAGGATCTGCTTTCATCTGTGTGTTTTTCTCTTTATAATTCTCTGGAGATGTGATGTGAGGGTCTGCATGGAAGACATCAGTGAAAAAAATCACCTGCTTATTTCAAGGTCACTTTTGCAGTGATTACAGAGAGAGGAGTGAAACACAGTAAATAGAGTCTCTGAAGAAAAAGATGCCTCGATTGGTGTTCAGCATTAAGAGAGAGAGAGAGAGAAAACAAACAGATAATCACTTATTCATGGGCTTCACTCTCATTTGTCTTTTCTGTGTATCTTAGACATCCAGTGAGAAGACTGACCAAAAGTCTGTCAGATAAGAATAGTGGTCAATCCAGAAAATACATCACTCTGCTCACACATGGGGCTTTTACACCAGCAGGGCACCATGCCAATTCCAGGTCTGAACCCCCACTTTTGAACCAACCGGCACATTTAAACCATTACAACTGTGACATTATCAGTGGGCCTTATACTATGTTAAAATGTAGTAATAATACAAAAAAAGCAGTGAACATGGCAAACATTGGGAAAAGATGGGGGAAATAATGTTTTGTGGTCTGCAGAGGAAACAAAATGTTTGTAGTGTGAGGTCTGTTTGTTCCCTGGTCCTGCTGTCTGCTGTGGTGCAATCAGTGTCATCACACTCACCTGTTGTATTCGTCATTAGTCTCACTCATGTCACCTGATGCCCTCGGTATATACACTATATTACCAAAAGTATTCACTCACCCATTCAAATGATCAGAATCAGGTGTCCTAATCCCTTGGCCCTGGCCACAGGTGTATAAAATCAAGCAAGTCGCCGACTTTCTGCACAGTCAATTGCTACAGAGCTACAAACTTCATGTGACCTTCAGATTAGCCCAAGTACAGTACGCAGAGAGCTTCATGGAATGGGTTTCCATGGCCGAGCAGCTGCAGCCAAGCCACACATCACCAAGTGCAATGCAAAGCGTCGGATGCAATGGTGTAAAGCACG
>NC_024320.1:2243694-2244868 GCF_000523025.1 Cynoglossus semilaevis
ACCAACATCAGTGTGTGACCTCACCAATGCGCTTTTGGAAGAATGGTCAAAAATTCCTATAAACACTCTCCTCAACCTTGTGGACAGTCTTCCCAGAAGAGTTGAAGCTGTAATAGCTGCAAAAGGTGGACCAACATTATATTGAACTCTGGGTTAGGAATGGGATGGCACTTCAGTTCATAGTAGGAGTCAAGGCAGGTGAGCCAATACTTTTGGTAATATAGTGTATATACCTCCCTCCCCTCACTCTGTCTGGGTGGGATCATTGTTTGAGTTTAGTCTGTAGCTGTCGTAAGTGGTTCTGTTCAGTTCATGTTCTGTGTTACTAGTAATTCAAAGTAAGAAGATAATTCCATGTTCATGATTTGGGGAAGAACATGCCTGTGTTTGCTGTTTTATTCCAAAGAGACATTGTTGTTGCTTATCCACGCTGTTTGAAGAGCCTGCCTGCAATTGATGCGACATTCCTGTACGTTATTGTTGTTGCTCACCTGTAAATAAATAATCTTCTGCACCTGAAGAGAGTCTCCCTAGTGCTGTATTTGAGTCCAACCTTCTTCCTACGAGGTCTGAACATAACATGTATGCTTCAACTGAGTTTCAAACAAAACTCGAGAGCAGCACAATGAAAAATAAGCTTTATGCTGAACTGGGAGAGGAGATGGCCAAGGCCAGGTTTCCCCCAACACCAGATCAAGTTATGAATAAACTAAAAAAAAAAACAAAGGCTTATGCACACTTTGGTTCCACTTAAACCTGTATAAATAGGAGGTGTTTTGTGGGAAAGAACAAAAAAGTTCTGTCCCCAAGGGGGGGAGCAAGACAGACAATAATTGAGGACCTCTGTTGCGACTTAATGAAGTCATGGTCACTCTGACCATTCTGACAGGTGACCACCATTTCCCTTGGAACTTAGTACAACTACAAGTACAATGCATGTCACTGTCCACTTTTATAATCCAAGACAAAATAACTAGTCATCCTAAGAAGACTCTGCACTGATGGATGTGAGGAAAATCTGAAGACTACCATAAATGTGGAGGACCGGAGACTGAAGCAGGAACTTGGTGGTCCTTTTTAATAATCCAGAGTTCCTCGATCATTGTTATAATATACAGATGTACACCCATGGTGTTACATTTTACCCCATATCTTCTTTTCTTCTTTTTCTTTC
>NC_024320.1:2244968-2247969 GCF_000523025.1 Cynoglossus semilaevis
ATCGAACATCACTATTAACGACTAACCGTTCTGCTCTGTTTTCATCAGAACCATTAGTGAGCCAGTGCTGTGAAGTTACAAAGAGCCAAAGCTGAGCTAATGTGATATTTACATCAATACTGTGGTTGACAATAACAGTAACAGTAGACATTATCAGGACAACAAAGTGATTTTATGAGTGCAGAAGGACACATTATCTCTCCACTGTGTACATTTGAACTGTATTAAAGAAAGAGAAATAAAAGGGCTGCATTGTGGCGCTCACACGCTCGAACCATACCGGGGTCTGTCAAAAGCACCTGATTACTAAAATATGTCAAAACAAATTGTTCGTCTTCGTGTTTAAAAAGGTCTTCAGAACTAGGTCCACAGGACTGGACTGATCCTCACACTAGACCAGACGTGGGCAAACTTTTTGACTCGCGGGCCACAATTGTCTTAAGGTAAAATACTTTTATCATTTTCTACGCCACCTATTGGAGAAACGTGGGTATTGCAGGGAAAAGGCAGAAGTATAATGATAATATAAACAAATTATAGAATTTGGAAAGGTTTGGCGGGTCAGATTAAAAAGCTGAATGGGCCACATATGGCCCCTGGGCCTTAGTCTGCCCATGCCTGCACTCTGTCCCCCGGTCTCTCAGGTTGTCCACACGAGAGCTCCTGAAAGCCCTGTCCCCTGTTTTAGCTGTAGCACACACAGAAATGACACAGGTCTGAATACAGGTGTTTGTTTTTTTTTAGTAATCATTATTTACTGTTACTGAATGTTTACAGTTTCCTTCAATGTAAGTTTTTTGTTTTTTTCAAGAACAGATTTTTATTCTGTTAACCAGTAATTTGTAAGTCATTTCCCACAAGCTTCACTCAGTCACTCTTCAGTTCCACAACTTTCAAATAAAGTCCTTGGTGACTGGAGTAAAACTGGTTTGTGGGCAGCAACTTCAATTTCAGCAACAGCATGAACATTAAATAGTACAGGTCCAAACACCACCAGAACTAATGGTTTTTCAGGCCAATGACACATTAGCTCGAACTAGTGAGACGGAGCTCCCTGTCCTGGTGGGATGCTATCTGCATCTGGCTCAGCTATTAAAAGGAATATTAGCTATAAAGAACTGCAGTCAGTGCAATAAATTTAACATTTGTCATCTGAAGTTCAATAACAACCTTGAAAGTTTGGAAAGAGTTTTTTTTTTTTTTTTTTTTTTCATCTTTAACAAATCATAGAAAAAAAGTCTTTGGAGGCAAAAAGAGAAAATGCAGACAACTGATTTCTCGTTTTATTATCTGTAAATTGTGTCAGTGATCCCTTAAGCATTTTCTTTGTGTGTGTTTTTATGTGTGTGTGTGTGTGTTTAATAGAACAAAATTTAATATTTAATAGAATAGAATTTAACACTCTCCCGCAGCAGCTCTGACCTTTCATAGCTTCAGATTCACACTCACAATGTCTGCAATTAACCACAGTTCTGACTCCTACCAGATTAACAGTTGTAGAAGTCACATGTACACACATATACACGTACTAAGCGTCTGGGTGAACTGCTGCCCTCCACCAGCACCACTGAGCTGCTTATACATGCTTTAATCATCTCTACGTTTGTCAAGAACAGCAATTAGATGGTGAGGAAGATGATTATTTAAAAGGTAGTTAATGGAGTTTTCCATCTGCTAGGAGAACTGAGGAGGAGGGAGAGAAAGAGGGAGAGAGGCTGGAGCAGAAATGATTTAAAGAATAATGCAATGGTGAAAGATGTGCAGAAAAGAAAGTCTTTTTCTTTTTCATGGACAGGTTAAATGGAGTTTTTCTTTCCCAGTACGACATTTCATATGCCTGTGACCAAAGATGTCGTAGGAGGTTTCATATAAAGTCCATGGTTTATTAGCATCGGCATTAGGTCTGCAAGAGGCTGTGAAACCAGAAAAAAAAATGTTTAAGGCCACACACCACAGTCCTCACCAAGCTAGAAAAACAAGTACAAATAAATACAGAGAGAGTGTGGGTCTCAGTGTGTGTCTGTAAACCTCAGCCACTGTGCAGGAGCATAGAATATTACTGTGACTGACACACACACACGCACACCCACACACACATAAAGCCTACTTTTGGAGAATCGATATTTTACTTTTACTGAAATTGACCAAACACCTGTTATGTTTCCACCATCAGACGTCTCTCAATCAGTACAAGCTGACAATCACATGAAACCTGCTACCTAAATGTGACCTGAGTGAAAGCATGCCTCATCTCGAGATACAAGCATAATCCGTTCCAGGACCAAGCTCATAACTCGAGGTGCTCGTATCTCGAATCATATTTTCCCAAAAGAAATAACAGAAAGAAAATGAATCCGTTCCAGCCCTCTAAAAAACTCCCTTATTAGTGCTAATAACAATGGGAATACGTTTTTAATTGTTATAGAGACATACACACACAAAGAATTATAGTATATAAGAATTCATGTGATATAAAATAAAATGTGGTTTTAATTTTCAGTTCTTACCTTCGATACAGGCGATACAGTAGAGGCTAATAGCGACATGTGCAGAGTAGGAGGAGGAGGGAGGGAGGGAGGGAGGGAAGAGAGTTGGCTCGTACATAGACACTTCTGTACCGTACACTACGTAACTTACATAAACCTAAAATTATCTTAACTAAACTTAACTTACTTTTTTTTTTTTTACTTTAGGATGATACATATCATGGATGCACTGCGATCATACGTGCGTGCTAGATCACTCGCGTGCACCACCCTCATATTTATTGACTCACTACCATCCTCACCACTCACTTTCTTGGGACTCATCACTATTATGAAGAATAATGCACAAAATAGAGAGAAAATCATGTCGATAACGCTACGTACGGAAGCAACGCTTACGGGGCGGGGCTGCCACGAGTGCTCAGCCACCTAGCATTAGGTACAACAGTCCTGGTACAGACACCACAGCTAACATTAGCTACAACAGTCCTGGCACAGACACCAGAGCCTGCTAC
>NC_024320.1:2248067-2265355 GCF_000523025.1 Cynoglossus semilaevis
AGCTAACATTAGCTACAACAGTCCTGGTACAGACACCAGAGCTAACATTAGCTACAACAGTCCTGGTACAGACACCAGAGCTAACATCTGCTACAATAGTCCTGGTACAGACACCAGAACTAACATTAGCTACAACAGTCCTGGCACAGACACCAGAGCTAACATTAGCTACAACATTTCTGATCCAGATCAACAGTGTACAGTCCACAATAGACAAATACAAAGTTAAAATAAAACCTTTTTTTTGTATTGTGTAAAATTGTGATCTAAGATAAGAATAACAAAAACAGAAAAATAATATAGAAAATACAAAATAATGAAGAAATAAGAAGATATCATATCATATCATACCACTGCTACTTATAATATACTAATACAGTGGAACCTCGCGATATGAGCGTCTCGACATACGAGATTTCAGATACGAGCAAATCTTTGATATGAGTAAAGATTTGAGATATGAGCACGCTTACAGACACTGAAGCTAGGTGGCCGAGCATTCAGAGCACTCTGTCCTAAGTCCTAAGAGAGTGAGTGGTAAGGATGGTAGTGAGAAGAAGTAACGCACGATGACCATGGAAATAAAGCATGAAATTGTCCATATATATAAGCGTGGTGCCCGCTAAACAAAGAATACAAATCGAAAAACAAAACAAACAAAAAAACCCCCCATAAATTAATTAATAAAAAAATAGAAAAGTAAAAGAAATACTTATGTTAAGTTAATGTAAGTTACGTAGTGTACGTGTAAGGTACGTTACCACATTTTATTTTATATCACATATAATTTTTGTGTTAGCACTAATAAGGGAGTTTTTTAGAGGGCTGGAACGGATTCATTTTTTTTTTCTGTTATTACTTATGGGAAAAAATGATTCAAGTTATGAGCACCTTGAGTTAAGAGCTTGATCCTGGAATGGATTATGCTCGTATCTTGAGGTTCCACTGTATATACACGCGTAATGTACAAATACTTCACGTTCCAAAGTTACTGATACAACACGTTCTCTAGTCAATTCTGTACAACTTGGATGGTACATTAAGAGCAGATTAAGGGTCTGGTCTAATTGGCTGTGGACAGGCCGCTCACTGGCTTCACATTTATCATTGTCACTCTTCACCAGCCACATCTTAATGAAATCTCAAGAGTTTTGTTGTAAGATCACATAACAAACTATTTAGCAATAATAAACAAAGTCACTTAAATTATCAGGCACAATTTTTCCTTCTGTATTTCTGGCTAACCTTTACTGTTTTTACCAAAGCTATGTTGAAAAACTTTAAACCAGACATGGATTTATTTAACTGTTAAATTATTGTTTGTTTGTTTTTTATTTACTTTACAATAATTCTTTTTTGCACACCTAGGTATTTTGTTTTAACGTCAAACCTTTATCTTGACTATGTTCTAGCTACTGGTGTGTATTTATTTACCTTTATATATTAGATATTAGTGATTCTGTTCTGTTTATTGTTGTTTGTGTACATGCACCGCATCTGCATCGTTACATTATCTGTTCATTAACCTGCGAGACTTCAGACTTCAGGGCAGTGACACAACGCACAGCAGCATCAGCTGTCATTTCCTGTCAACAACACATCAGCTCCTGCTTTCACACAGTCGTGGTTTCATTCAGCTGGGGTTTAGAAGGAGCATGACAAGAATGTGTTGCCTATTTTATTAGGTGATGGTGGTAAAAATGCATAAAGAGGCTCATTTTATATGTTGTATTTTTCTGAATAATTATGTTAATTGTACAGGTTTTATTCCTAGTTTAAATACTTAAACTAGAAAAATACTTGATAGATAGATAGATAGATAGATAGATAGATAGATAGATAGATAGATAGATAGATAGATAGATAGATGGATAGATAGATAGAGCTCGTCATTGGCTGCCATTGACGTCTATATACGTCAATTGTGTGAGGCGGGGAACGATCCGACGACGCTTGTCAATAAATATCAGGCCTGTAAAACAGATGCACTAACGAACTGATCCACTTGGTGGCAGCAGTGTTATTTTGCATAGCAGAGTATAAACTACATATATTTGTGAATAAATTATTGTTTTGCTATCAAAAGCCCTTTCTTAGTGTTGCTTTTGCTGTTTAACTGGAAACCACGTTTCAGATGTTTAATGTGTCACTAAAGCAAAAAATATCAGCGTCAAAAACATTGTTCTTCACGACACATTACTAAAGAACAGAAAAAATTAGAAACATATTTCCTGATGGAAGCCTATGGGGTTTGCATAGCACTATTTGAGTAAAACTGAATTTTTGTGGTTAGCAGTTTGAACCGAAATACGATTTGTCCATCAATATGAAATGTAAGAGTACATTTTTTTTAAAATAAATACACTGACTTTACAGAACTGAAACTTTTACTTTTATTTGCACTTTCGTGTTAAGTCACAGCACAGTTATTTTTCATTCTGTTACAGGAATGGAGAAGTGGAACCGCAGCAGCAGTCGACAAAGGGGGAATCACAACAACTGGGCGAACTCTAAAAAAAAGAAGTTCTCCTTGAAAAACAGGAAGTATAACTAAATTACATCACAGGGATTGATGAAAACAGTACTTCAACAGCAGGGCAAAGACCATCCTGCTCCAGTATTCAGGGTTACTGTTCCAGTGAAGACTGTTCTTAGGAACTCAGCATTATGATCATTAAGGGTGTGGTGCTTCTCCTCCTGGTGGCACTCTCCAGTGCTGTCGTCTACGAGCGTTGTACCTGGGCGAAATTGCTGAAAAGTCAAGGGATGGACGGATTTCATGGCATCAGCCTCCCCAACTGTGAGTAACGTCAATAGTCAAGTAACACAGGTTACAACAGGTACAGTATTTGGGCACCTAGAATTGATGCTGGTATTACAAGTGAGAGATTGCCACTCATAACTATTTAATTTTTCTTCCTTTTGGCAAATGGAAGAGATGTCGCCTTCCTTGTTTTTTTTTTGGCAGCACTTCTCAATTTGGAAAAATTTGTGTGTGTGCAGGGGTCTGTCTGACTAACTGGGAATCACACTTTAACACCAACGCCATTAACCACAACCGTGATGGATCCACTGACTACGGAATCTTCCAGATAAACAGTCGTTGGTGGTGTGACGATAGAACGACAACCACCTCAAATGCCTGCAACGTCGCTTGTGAAAGTAATGAGGCTCAGCCTACAACATGTTGATGATGACATCCATTACAGTTGCTTGGGTTTTTATGTGTAGCCTCCTGTTGTCATCACAGCTCTACGCAGCAGTGTCTCTGCATCGATCAGATGCGCCAAAAGGGTTGTTCAAGATCCTCAAGGCCTAAGTGCATGGTTAGTCGAAATTTTGTGATCTTAAAACAACTGAACTGATTTCTTTTTTTATGAGACATTTCTTGATTGTTTCAGGGTGGCATGGCGTGTTCACTGCCAGGGCCGAGACCTGAGCGAGTACATCAGAGGGTGTGTCCTGTGATCCCCACATGGATAATGCAGCACTGAGTCATACAGAGTCAAAGACCCGAATGGTCTTTTAAATCACTTTAGTGGATAATTATCTTCTCCTGACACAGCAAATCTGATCTATGTGATTATAAAACAAACTTCATGATAATCTTTTCCTTAATCCTTAAAATCGCATTAAAACTCTTCTATTCACGAGCCCTGGGTCTGACTTTGTTGGTTGTCATGGTCTACTGTGCACTAAGGTCAAAATACCTGATATTTGGTCCAGGACCATCATGACATTAAAAGAAATCTATAAACTACAACTGTGAAATCTGGTCCATTATCACAAACACAATTAGGATTAATTAAACACAAATTTCTTTTAAAATAGTGTACAAAAATTAGCCAAAAAATGATCAAAACATCATTAAGCATGGACGCCACTAGGCGGGGCCCCTGAATGTGGCTGTTTATTTCTCTGTATCTCATACCTGCTAAGTTGGTTATTCTGAGGTTCTAAAACATCCTACTACCAAAAATTTAAAATAACTCTATTAACAGTAGGTGTAAAAACTGTAGAGCATACATATACATTAATTTCGGTTCAAATGTTGAAACATTATTTGTTCAAATATTAGTTCACCTGCCACACAAGACAATTTGATTTTTAAATTAACACTTTGTTTACAGTTGGTGTAGAACTGTTAAACACACAGTTACAACATCAGTTAAAACATTTAAAAGACATGCCAATCAGTAAAAATGTGAAAAACATTCTTGGATAGTTCACAGAATGGGCACTCATTCACAATATTATGAGAAAAAAAACGCCTAGGATGAAATGGCACCGTGTGAAATTCTCCACTGGAGGCTTGTATGCAGATGACTCATTTGATCTATGGACCGAAATACATTGCTTTTTTGAAAAAAAAAAAAAAAACTCTGATGGTTCTAGATCAGATAAGCTTGGGTCATCTGAACAGGTTCCCATTCAACAAGTTTGGTTAAAATGGTGATGTTTGATCAAATTTGAAAATGTCTCATCAAATTAAAGAGACCAGTCTGTTTTGTTAACCATACTTGGTCAAGCTCTAACATTATCATATCATACATCCATCCATCCATCCATCCATTTTCATCCGCTTATCCGTTACCGGGTTGCGAGGGCAGCAGTCGCCACCCAAATCACATTGCACCGTACCAACCCCCCAAACCTTCCTGCAGGTGGTGAGTCCACTGGAAGGTACCAACCGCCCTAACCGGGATTCAAACTTGCCCAGGAGGTGAACCCTGGGGTTCCACACTGATGACAGAGACATTGCCTCTGGGATAAAGCGCCACATCATATCATACACCAATTAATAATTAATATAATCATTTCTCACCATTCATCTTCAAACTCATCATGTTTAACTAATCTATGCCCCACCTATTGGTGAAGTAACCAAAGGTGACTGCCGCAAAACCAAAAGTTAAAGAGCTATTCTCACGAGGGGCCTATCAGCACATTGTTGTCATGAAGACAACAGATTGTAATTATCTCAAAACCACTGGTACAAATATGTATAATCTTAATATTTACGCTGTCTAATCTGAATTTAATTCTAGTCCTAACTCCAAGCTAAGTCTTTGACCTCAAAATACTCAGTAGCAACTTAGAAAATGTCTCCACAAGGACAATCATCCTCACCCAAAATTATGTCCCCACCACTATAGCTATACCAGTATACACAAATACACTCACAGTAATTGATTATCTAACCTTTTGACCCCAATCTCAGAGCATGTCTAATGGATTGTTTGTGTAAAAGAAAATGATTAAATTTGTTTTTAAATCTTGTTGATGCCCATCAATATCAATGATATTTCCAGAAAACCTTATCCATTATTCCATTATTCTTCTGTTTGAATAAAAAATATGACATCGCTTACCTGTTGGTCACGTGGTCGCTCTCCACTTCTGACCCATATCAGCTCTGCACCGCTCTGGTTGGTGCTCAGTACTATAACTCCTTTCTAGAGACTTAATCCAGTAATCGAGTGATGTTTGATTTTTTGTTTTATAGAGTCTCCTGAATTTGACCACGCCAACTCTGACCGTGTACCTCTGTAAACATGCTGGAAACCGTCCTGAACCACGCTCTGCTTCTTTCCTCCTTCTACTTGCTTCTGGTCTAAGCTCCACACTTCCATCGCTGCCAGGTGTTATAGTGTAACGCTCTTCACGGTTATGTCATTTCAGTTAATTATTATTATTAACAATTAATCTATTTTTTAATCTCACCTAATAAATACTGAGAAAAGCCCTCAACTTAAGGTGTTTTTAATCATTTATAAATTCATTACATTATTGTGGCAGATCAAAATATTGATATATAACCAAAAATGGCTTTATAAAGTAATTTATTGTTTTTAACAGATGTGAACAGATGCAGTGATAGACATTTACATTCCACTGTATTTGAGACTAGTCTCAAGTGCTGCCTACAACTTTTAGTTAGACCACCATGGAGGGATTATTGCTGTTCTTTTCTCGAGTTTGTTTTTCTTTTCACCATGGTACATCTTTGTGATTTTGGTCGTCACTGTAGTCCTGCACGATGGCTTGAGTGATGGGTCATTGGACGCGGTTGGCAACACATCTCTTAAACGGTCGTCGACTATGTTTATCGGCCTGCAATTCATCGCTATCCACTTGGCTAGAACATTTGCCAGCCTGTCGGTCGCAGACCTCCTCATACGTGGCGTGTTCTCCTCAAGTTTAGTTTGGTGAAGAGCTTTGCTAACGTCTTCGCTGCGACTGGGTGCTTTGCGTTGATGCGGTATGCTAAACTTGAGCTGCTTCGGTGGTAAGCAAATTCCTTCTTTCAATGAAGTCATCAGGACGTTTTTGTAAATGTAAATTTACCGTTCATTAGACGGACAACCCTCACAGGCTCCTCATTCTCATGTCTCCTCGCCGCTCTTCGCTCTGTCCTCAATGGGAGTCAGATTATGCTAAACAAGCACAAACACAATCCACTTCAGGTGTGAATCACCATTGTTTCCCACCCCCAGCAACTCAAGCACAAGAAACCCAACAAATAAAAACGGAATTCTATATAAACAAAATGCAACTCACATATAGCAACAGTAGAGAATATAAATGAGAGTAACGGGATTAAACAACATAGTAAGTCGCTAAATGTGTCTGTAATTAATTAATTGCAATTACCGCGTTTGACACCCCTAGTTGTAATTCCTGTTAGAGATATCTACAATGTCATCTCGCCAAGTCAGTCCGTAATTTAAGATATCTGTAAAGAAGCATGTAGATATCTTGAATTTTAAGTTAATTAAAGATATCTTTAACTTGAGTAATGACAGTCAGAATCAAAACTGTAGATATCTAGAACTGGAATTACAGGTATCTATATTTCAGTTGCAGATATCTGTAACTTACGCCGTGGATATCCCAAACTGAATTGTGGGTATGTAATGATTAAACCCATACAAATGAATGGCAAATGTGACATCATTTGCCCTGGGAAGAATGTTGTTGTGGATATCAAGAATGACAATTGCGGATAGGAAGCATGTTGTTGCGGATATCTGAAATGCCTTTTGACTAGGCAAAACTGAGTTAGAGATATACTGTATATACAGATACAATACATATCCAGCTTAGTGTTTAAATGTTCTGCCCTATGTGTCAACCTGCTGGAATTCACGCAAAAGAAGTCTCATGACATCAAATGATTGTCGAGCTGTTTAGCAGGAATTCCAAATGGGCGGGGCTTGTCAACAAACTCCGTCTTTATACTTCAATTGTTTTAAAAATATAAATATGTTTGTTATAACGTTTTCCATCAAACATAAGTACAATAAAGTTAGAACACTGGGTTGGTTTGAAAACGCATTTTAACGATTAAGTAACGATTGTAACAGAAGTAACAGTGAGACCTGCAGCAGTAACTCAGTTATGACCATTGATCAATACACAAAAAACTATCAGCAGATGTGACTAGTTTGACTAACAAAGGCTCTAAACTTTGAATGACTGTTGGAATTTCTATAGAGGCATACATGGCGTTCATACACTACTCTCCTGGACATCAAATCATTTTTTTCTTTTCAAGGTCCAATATCCTAATAAAAATGATGTTATTGTACATTCAAGAATCTTTAAGACACAGAAACCTATACAATAATATTAAATATGAATATGTTTTTCAGCCTCTGCTGGCCACCAGAGGTATTGTACTTAGAATTTTATTTTCGTTACCGTTTTAAAAAAAGGACAGAGAAAAAAAAAAATCACAAAAGCACCATATAAGCGTGAATATAAATTTTATTTACACAAATTAAAGAAATATAGACATAAAGTTTGTTCTTAAAGGGACAGACCTGGGTTTTTGAGGTGAGGTAAAGAGGATCCAATGAATATGAATGATTCTGGATAAACTAAAAAAAAAAAAAGACGTGTGGGGAAATGTTTTTTAAAATCCTGACCACAAAAACAGTTTGTGCTTCTGTAACAAAATAGTACTTCCGCAAAAAAACAATACATTATTTTTAGGAAGTAACAAAAAACAGTTAAAAGTGTGACTTGCCGTCAGGATGCACAGGAGGAGCAGTCCATATTTAACAGAGTATGTACAGCGTACTGTAGATGTAAGTATGGTATGTGCATTTTGATATATATGCATGTATTCATATATGTATATATATTTATACACACACACACAAACACATATATATATTTTATTTACCTGTGGTTGCCTGTACATCAGTCACAAAAACAAACAAATGTAAGTCATTTGCCAAAACAAAGATGGTTCTTTTTTGGCCCAAAGGTGGACCAAAAAACAAAAAAAATCTAGTCTGGGCATGAAGAGGTTTACATTCTAAATACCAAATGTGGACTGCTTCTGGTTTGTTATTTCTGATTGTATATGGACTATGTGGAGCAAGATGTACATCTTAGTACTGACCCAGACAAATATTCTGTGTTAGACACCACAGTAAACAGGTTTTTGATCAGTCTCTGCCTTGTGCTGAATTTGAAATGTTTTTCTTATACTTTTCCTGCACTAACTACACAGGGACACAGGGTGGTGCAACCACAAGGTGTTCCCACCACAGGGTGGCACATGGGGCAAACTGAAGAACCTCATTTAATCTTCTATCAAAAATTCTTGGACTGCCCCTTCACAGTTCCAAAGAAATTCTTTATTATTTCTCGTAAATACATTATGTGTCACAATCATGTCCAACCTGGAGAAAATAACCCTGAAGTAATCACATGACTTTACAAACAGCCAAACAGGTGGTTGAAGGTTCAGTAGAGTTCAGTTCAGTAGCAAAAGCCGTCCAGCAGTTTGCAAACCTGGTTTAAAATAAGCTCTCACCTGTTCTTCTTCTTCTTATTAGATATAAATATAAAGAGACAATGACAACTTCTACCTGAATCAGAGTTGTGAGACACTTTGAAGTTAGCAAAGTAAGAAATAAGTATTAACGGCTGGTTCACATCGTTTACTTATTGCTGTTTGGTTTTTTTCGTCCCATTTTCCTTCATCATTAACTGTTAAAAATCACCTGATGTCCTTCAGCAGAATCTGACAGAAGAAAATTGAGGGGGGCAGAAGAGTCTAGGATGTGGGATCAGTGCAGGGATTTTGTTGTGTGCATCAGTCTGTTTGTTTTGGTTTGTCGTTAGCAGGAAAATAGATAGAGATGATGTTGAACCTGAGGCTGGTGGACCAGAAGAGTCTGTGGAAATAAAGAAAAAAGGGGATAAAGGAAAACGTTCTCTCCTGACATATAGCACAGAGACATGAAACAGGGTCCTTGCTGACAGGAGAAGAAACTGACGCTGAGAAGTCAAAGGATGAAAACAGACAAGAAGGGTACAAGCTCAACAAAGAGACACTGCACTGGTCCTTTAATCTGTGTGTGTTTGTGCTGATTCAGACTCCACCGGAATTGGTTTTAAAAGCGGCAGGTAATTACTGCCTATAGAGACACAAGAGAGAATTATGTGCTTCAAAGACGATGCTGATAGCTGCTGTGTGTGTGTCTGTGTGTCCTGTCACTCACTGTGGGCCTTAGAAAATTGTGATAATCTGCTGCTTAATTAAGCAGCAGATTATCACAATTTTCTAATTATTATTATGGAGTAATTAACAATGGAGCACTGATTGTCAACCTATTGAAACACCATATTAAAAATATAAAATCTCTCACTAACATCGACACACATATTCCCACACACAGTAACTATGGTGTCCACAGGAACAGTTAAGACAATGGAGCAAATCTTCAATAGTTAATTTAAAGCAGTAAGAAACAGAACAACAGTAACGACTGTGAATAAAATCAAAAAAACACATACACACCTTCTGTATGTTTTTACTCTTCTCTAATATTTATATTTATATTTATATATGTGTGTATATATGTTTTTAATATTTATAGTCAAGGTTGGTTTGTCAATGATTTTTGTAAACAAAGAATGTCCCCCTGAGTGAATAGAGACATGAGGACGGCCCAAGGGCGACCATGTCAGTTGATGGTGATGATGCTTCCCGCTAGCGACACTTTCAGGACGAAATGTAATCTGACTTTACGGGTTGACTTTATAATGTGATTATAATAAAAACAAGGTATTAATATTCAGAACGTTGAGTCTGTGAATCCGCTGACTGTTACTGTGAGACCACTGTTCTAACCACACACACGCACACAGTTTTTGGTCCATTTGTTTTCTGCAGAGTGAAAATCTACCATTAATGCAGATTTATGCAGATTGGCTGGATGGAAGTCGTTTGGTCAAAAAGAGCCGTCAAGAGCTGAGGAGTGATTACTTATGGTTTTTTATAGAAAGAGGAGTGTGCAAAGGGGCATGAGGGATAGGGGGGAGAGACAGGGAGAGAGGGAGAGAAAGAGAGAGAGAGAAAGACAGCGAGAGAGGGCAGCAGCCAACACACCAGTGCACACGTGTACGTGTGTGTGTGTTGTGTTGAAATAATCAGTTCTTATCTCTAACTGCCTAGAAACCTCCGGCTGTTTTCTGTGGTCCCGACGTCTCTCTTCCTATTAATTTATTCATGTTGTCTTTATGTCTGAGGTGCTCTCTCATCTCGTTCGCTCTCTCTCTCTCTCTCTCTGCTGGGTCTGGTTTTTATTTATTTATTTATTTCAAATGCTCAGCTCTTGGAAGGATGAAACACTCCATGTCTGCAGCCTGCAGGGCTGTGGTCCACACTGCACAAAAACAGAACAGAGACTGAACGGTACAAAATAAACCTGACCTGATCCCAGTGTCTGAGCAGCAACAACTCTGTTGCAGAGACAGAGGCCACGACAATTATGTCTTTCTGCATATAGATAGCTAGATAGGTAGGTAAGTAGGTAGCTAGGAAGGTCATTGTTAGCTGGCTAGTTAGTGGATGGATGGATGAATGGATGGATGAATGGATGGATAGATCGATAGAGAGACAGACTGACTTCATTGATCCCAGGCTGGGAAATCACAGTGTAGCAGCAGCATTACATACAGTGACAATAGGAAAGGAAAGGAAAGTGAACTAATTGTCATTGTGACACAGCACACCACGAAATGTGACCTCTGCTTTTAACCCATCACCAAAGTGAACAGTGGGCAGCTTTAAGCTGCCCGGGAGCAGTGTGTGGGGACGGTGCCATGCTCAGATCAACTCAGTAACTTGGCAGATTAGATTAGATTAGATTAACTCGGTAACTTGGCAGCTGGTAGACTCAAACCTGAAGCCTTCCTGACCTGCTTCCTTAACCATTAAGCCACCACTGCCCAATAACAATGAAAACAAAAAGAAGACTCACAACCTAGCCATGACCCACACCCCCCTAAATTGAAATACTATTGAGAACCTATTTTTTTCTGTACTGTATGAGATGCTGCCACCTAGTGACTGGAGGCTGTGCTTGTTATCATTCAAGCACTACAGCAGCGCTACACTTATGTCCAGTGTGCCATATTACACTGGAAGCCCCTTGTGCTACCCCTGGTGATGGCCAACAGATGTTTCATTCACGTAACTAGCGACTGGTGACAAGAGAAGAGTGACCAGTGACCCATTACTGCTGAGTAGTGACCTGTGACTGGTAATTAAGGGCCGTTGACCAGTGTGTGTTTACTTCCTGCAGTTCTAACCTTGTGTTCTAATTCTGCAGTGGTCAAAAACAGAAGTGAAGAAAAATGTTTTTTTTTTTTGTAAGGAGAAGAGATATAGTCTGAGACTAGCACAACAGTAGTTGTGGTTGTGATTGTAGCTGCGGACTCTGAGGACCTGAGGAAATGAAAGGATGATGAATTAATGTTTGAACCTGAAAAAGTGAATGATTTTTAAACTGCTTGTGTTTACAGACTGAGCAGTGGAAAAGAGGCAGATGTCAGAATGAAGATTAGGGCATTTTAACCTGATCCAGGTTGTTTTAACTTTTTTCCACTTTTTTTCAGACCAAGGACTCAAAGAATTACAGGCTTTATACTCATTACACCAGAGTGCTGCCAAGGACTTTTTTGCTACAGTCTCACAAACACACACTACTGGATTAATACTCGTGTCCTTACACGGCCATTGTCTTGCCACCAGGCTGCAGCAGTTGTAGATTTAGTTTTAATTTTCCTCAAACCCAGAGCTGCGCTGTGAAGCGTCCTTACACACTGTGTAACTGAGTGAACCTGATGGGAGGTGTTTGTTTAAACTTTAAAGCTTCACTGCTCATAATGGTTGACAGGAGCAGTTACTGTTTGTATGTGTTCTGATTGGAGATATGTACAGGTAGATTCTCCTGCAGACTAATTTATAGACTGGTCTTGTCTTGTACATGTTCTAGGTTCTATTTTTAATCCTTGGGGCAGTGGTGGCTTGATGGTTAAGGAAGCAGACTTGGGTCTGTAAGATATCAGGTTCGAATCCACCGTGAATTTTTTTTGCTATCCTTTAGCTTTTCCTGGCCTAACATTTAGTTGTTTTGAGCTCCATTTGATCTTTTTCTACTTTCCTCATTTTTGCTTTTCTCTAAATCAGTGGTTCTTAACGTTGTTGGAGGTACTGAATCCCACCAGTTTCATATGGGCATTCACCGAAACCTTCGGTGATGCTAAGCGGGGGGCGTGTCTCTTGTCCTCCACTGAACCCCTGAGATTGATTCACCCAACCCCTGGGGTTCGATCGGACCCAGGTTAAGAACCACTGCTCTAAATACTGTACACTCCTGACACAATGTCAGCGGACTGAGCAATTCTTTTCTTTTATTAAGCTAACTTAAATAAATATTACATATTTGAATGTTAACCTTGTTTGGACCAACATGAAAGTGAATGTTTGTTTGTTTGCTGATTAATTTAAATTCAATTAAATAAATTACAACTAATTCATTTAATTAAATGGGGCAGTGGTGGGTTAGTGGTTAAGGAAGCGGCCTTGGGTTCGGAAGGTTTCAAGTTCGAGTCCACCAGCTGCAAAGTTACCACTGAGGTGCACTGAGAATAGCAACGTCCCCACACACTGCTCAAAGCTGCCCACTGTTCACTTTGGTGATGAGTTAAATGCAGAGGTCACATTTGGTTGTATGTAGTGGTGTATGTCACAAGGAGTTCACTTTAAATATTTGTTTGTTGACAGTTGATTTTTTTTTCTATTTTTTTCAGTTTTTTGATTGGAATGTTTTAGGGGTACTCTGTAATACTCTGTAACTCTTAGCTATGTAAATATGAACATGTATACTTTAACTAAGTCAGGAATTACTTTTTATTTATAATATCTTTTATCTTATTTTTTTTAGCAAAAAGTCTCCAGAGAAATAGACATTTTACACACTTTAACAGGAAGTTCACCACCTAGCGCTTGATTATTGAGTTTATTTATTATGGACTATTTTATCCCTCATTAGTGGAACATATGAGGATGAGGAGTAAGAGTAACATGTAACATGTTCATCATAAAATGTGTTGGTATCGTTATAAGAATCTGTTACAGGTATAAACATAACAGTATCACTGCGCCCCTTAGTCAGAGTTCAAATCTCAAAATATATGTCAAATAAGGATCTTTCTGTACAGTCAGGATCCCTGTCTGACATCTTACTCATGCTGACCTCTAACCTTGGTTCACAGTGGTCTTTCCGTCACCCTTCATCTGAATCTTCAGGCTGTTTTTCCTTCCAACAGTTCCCTGCCGTTTTCTGCAACCCGCGCCAAACCGTCAGCCATCAGTGCCTCCTCCAGACTCCTCCTGGCCTGGTGTACTTTCAGCTCCTGCTCCCTGTGATGACAAACAGACACACAGAAATAAACACACACTTATTATAGACAAAAACTTGATTTTGTTGCCATGGCGACGATTAACAAAGCAGATTTAACCCCTTTTCTTAGATTAATTATTAAACCATAACATGTTTAACTCTTTCATTTTTGTAACTGATCAAATATATAAAAAATATATATATATTGTTGAAGAAAACTGGAGAAGAATGGAAAGCTCGGGAATAAGGAGAGGGTGAGGGCGAGAGGGAAATTAAAATGAGAGGGTAAAGAGAAAACAGGAAAATTAAAAAAAAACAGTAGAGGATAATGACATTTAATGAAGCTGAAGGAAAGTAAAGAAACGAGGGAAGGTTTAAAAGAACGATTAAAGTCATGAAGTGGAAAAAAAAGGGAGGATAAAATTAAACAAGATCAGGCTGTGAAGTGAAGGGGAGACGAGGAGAGTGAAAGAGGAAAGAGGAGCGGTATGAGAGCAATTTAGGATTCAGCTGGAGGAGGGGAGAAGAGGGAGAATTGGAAATTAATGGAGGGGAGAGATAAGAAAAGGAGGAGGAGGAGGAGGAGGAAGGAGATGATGAAGAAGAAGAAGAAGGAGCCTGGAGGATGGGGGGTGAGAATAAGAGAAGGCAGATGAAGAAACAGAAAAGGTGAAAAAAAAATAACAGACAGTGGATCTTTGGAAGAGTGTAAAGGTGAGAAGGAATAACGGGGAGGAAAGAGGAAGCAGGACTGTGTGGGAAAGGAGGAATGATGGGAGAAAAGATGATGAAGGTGAGAACAGACATTCAGAACTGATAGAAGTAGAAAAGTGAACAGGGAAAGTATGTACAGTAGTGAGGAAAGAGAGATGGAGGAAAGGAAGGGGAATAAGAGTGATAAACAGGATACGGAAAGATAACAGGAAGAGGAATATGATGAAATGGATTAGAATAAAAAATAAAGAAAACGGGCAGAAATGAGAGGAAGAGGAAAAAAAGGGTGAGGGAGCAAATGACAAAGGGAGGTAGAGGAGTGTTCACACTACAAGGTTTAGTTAAACAGAGAAACACGGCTCGTGTTCCTACAGTGCCCTCTGCTGTCAGATGTTAGGAAGTGTGGTCTTTGAAAAGCATCAGAGAATTTAAACTAGTGACGCTTTGGCCCAGAGACAATGTCTCTGTCATTGGTGTGGAACCCCAGGGTTCACCTCCTGGGCAAGTTTGAATCCCGGTTAGGGCGGTTGGTACCTTCCAGTGGACTCACCACCCACAGGAAAGTTTGGGGGGTTGGTACGGTGCAATGTGAATTGGGTGGCGACTGCTGCCCCCGCGACCCGGTAACGGATAAGCAGATGAAAATAGATGGATGGATGGAATTTAAACTACACTAAAAGTACTAAAACTCAACTAAATTTGTTTAAATGCCACTTACATTCAACATGAAAAACTTTAAATCACTGATAATGATTGTACAATAAACAACAAATCTCATTTGTTCAGAGAAGATAAGATGATAAGACAGGTAACAACACATTCAGCAGCTGCTGTTTCCCTTCTCGCTTTCTCTTTCTCATGAACTGGAGAGTGAGATTCTGGTTTTACTTTACTGAGGTTGGTAACAGACAGAGAGGATTAAAATTATAAACTAAATTATATTTTATGCTTGAGTATTTAATTAAACGTCTAAGGGGACCAGATCTAGGTCCATGTTTTTACAACATGTTTACCATTTTTCTTTTTTCTTTTTTTACTAGTAGGAGTATGAGATCATTCTTAACAACATCAAACTGCAGATGGAATGGCTATCGGAGTATGTGCAAACAGAAGAAGTGGTAAAACTGTGTTTTGAGATTGCTTTCTTTTTCGAGTAAGAAAGTTCTGCTTTGAAAACCATGCAGCAAAGCCAAAGTAGCGTCAAGTGAGTTTGCCATCAACAGATGTAAAAAATAAGGTAAACTTTAAGTTAGATTTGTGCATTTCCTAGCGACATTTCTTAAGATTTTTCATATATGGATATTCATAATTAAATGCTGTTACTACGAGATAATTTATGGGTAGTATGAATGCTAATAAAATCTGTGTAATTATATTTTGCAGACAAAGTTTTACAGGGATTTACACTGTATCACAAGCTACAACACACGTCATTGTGCAAATTGTGAATGTGTTTTAATGTTTACAAAGTGTTGTGTTAGGTGCATATGTCTCATTTCCTCCAGAGCAAGACCCTCACCCAAACCACAACTGGATTTCACCTAGGCCAAATGCAGGACACTCACATATAACATACTACACATCTGATGAACAACAAGATTGGGGGAAGTGGGGTAAATTGCTTATATTAAAAGTAGCCTAATGGAAATTGCTGCTTTAATTTAATTATTTTAATAATTCATGTAACTTGAATGATCCAGGTTTTGAACAAGTGTGATACCGGTGTGTGACCACAGCGTGTACTTCTGATGTTGCTCACAGTGGCCCTCAGTGTGCTCAGAGAGCTTGTGTGTATGCCCAGACAAATGAAAAATTAGAGGGAACATTGCATATACCCCTCCCTGAACCACAACCTTAACGTGGTGGAGGGCCCCTGGTAGGGTCTCCCAAGGCAAACAGGTCCTAGGCGACGGATCAGACAAATAGCGATTCAACCCCCCCCCCTCCCCTTTGATGAAGAAAATAATTAAATCAAAGAGGTTCGCGCCCGGATTGACGTCACCGGGGCCCCACCCTGGGTAGGGGCTCGCAGGCGAGCACCTGGCTCCGGCCGGGCTCAGCCCAAACAAGTGACGTGAGCCCGCTTTCCAGTGGCTGTCCGAAGCTGCTGCTGTAAGGTCTCCGGTGCCTGTCGTGGTGGCAATCCCCGAACCCGGTGGTGGACACCGGAGGTAAAGGAAGTCATCAAGCTTAAGAAGGAGTCCTACCGAGCCTGGTTGGTTCGTGGGACTCCTGAGGCAGCCGATGGGTACAGACAGGCCAAGCGTACTGTGGCTCAGGTAGTCGCGGAAGCAAAAACTCAGGTCTGGGAAAAGTTCGGGGAGGCCATGGAGGAGGACTACCGGTCGGCCTCGAAAAAATTCTGGCAAACTATCCAGCCCTTCAGGAAGGAGAAGCAGTTTCCCACCACTGCTGTTTACAGAGGGGGGGCGGGGAGGAGGGGGCTGTTGACCTCGACTGAAGATGTTGTCGGGAGGTGGAAGGAATATTTCGAGGATCTCCTCAATCCCGCTGACACGCCTTCCGCGGAGGGAGCTGAGGCTGAGGACTCAGCAGCTGATCCTCCAATCTCCTGCGCTGAGGTCACAGAGGCAGTCAAAAAGCTGCTCGGTGGAAAGGTGCCGGGGGTGGATGAGATCCACCCTGAGTATCTCAAATCTCTGGATGTTGTGGGTCTGTCTTGGTTGACACGTCTCTGCAGCATCGCGTGGCAGTCTGGGACAGTACCTCTGGACTGGCAGACCGGGGTGGTGGTGCCTCTTTTCAAAAAAGGGGACCGGAGGGTGTGTTCCAACTATCGGGGGATCACACTCCTCAGCCTCCCGGGAAAAGTCTATTCCAGGGTACTGGAGAGGAGAATCC
>NC_024320.1:2265738-2269228 GCF_000523025.1 Cynoglossus semilaevis
CCTAGGGGAAGACCTAGGACACGCTGGAGCGATTACGTCGCTCGGCTGGCCTGGGAACGCCTTGAGGTCCCCCCAGAAGAGCTGGAGGAAGTGTCGGGGGAGAGGGAAGTCTGGGTGTCCCTGCTCAGACGGTTGCCCTCCATCGACCCGGCCCTGGATAAGCGGTTGATGATGGATGGATGGACATTGCATATATATATACCATAAAATAAACTTTCGGTTTTTGGCCGAAAGACTTTTATCACTGAAACAACATGGCCAGAGCAGGAAGTTATGATGACGCATGAGCACCGCAGGCTTGTCTGATAGTGCCAACATGTGTGCGGTGTGGACGTATTTTCATATATCTGAAAAAGACCCACGGACAGCAATTTGCAAAGCGTGTAATGCTGAAGTTTCAAGAGGGGGTGAAAAGTACAATCATGAGTCTGCTGAGTCTGTCAGCACACATTTCACTGAGATCTATTCCGATTCCCTGTACTCGTCGTGACTGTACTTGATCCGCATTATAAAGATCATTACTTTGATGCGGGAATAAGGTAGAGAGAAAGGATCCGGCCTGCAAAGGACTCGGAGAAGCTCACAGTGCAGGCACATTCGTTTTCTGATACATAGATCTGTGAGATCCTGCAAGAGAGTGTCTCAAATAATTATAATAGGTAGGCTATTATAGTGGCGCTTTGGCCCAGAGGCAATGTCTCTGTCATTGGTGTGGAACCCTAGGGTTCACCTCCTGGGCAAGAGCAAGTCCCGGTTAGGGCGGTTGGTACCTTCCAGTGGACTCACCACTCGCAGGAAGGTTTAGGGGGTGTAGGTACGGTGCAATGTGACCGGGTAGCGGTTGTGGAGACTGCTACCCCGCAACCCAGTAACGGATAAGCAGATGAAAATGGATGTATGGATGGATGGATGGATGGATGGATGGATGGTAGGCTATTCTGTTCTGACTTTCTATGTGACTATTATTTGATTTTATTTCTCTGTTAGACATTTGACAATTAATTATTATGACAATTATTAATTTATTTATCATAGACTTATGCAAGCGCGGTGCCTTGATTTTATTGAGGTTTAGAAAAGAGTCATAGTCATAAATGCAATGGTACCAATAACTGGCATAACAATTTCTTTTGGTGTTTCGGCTGTGACGAACTCCGCAGCTGCTTTGGCATCAGAGCTTGCGGCTTATCCATGCCGTACGATTGAATGTATGCCAGTCTAGAGCATTGGGAGGAACTAGATATTTCCTCGTATCACGAACAAAATCTAATCTAATTTTTATAATATTTACATATATATTTAGCTTTTACAAACCTCCCCCACACTGTTATCAACCCTCCCTAGACTGTATTACCCTTTCCAACACAATTATATGCACAGTACAGTTGTATAATGGAAATGTAAGACATACCTTATACATCTAATAAACTAAATACACGGCCATGAAAAACAATGTAAAATACATTCTAATTATATATTAAAATTCAATGTACATGCACATTTAAAGGTAAATGTCAAGAACATCATGATCACATATCACATATCGGGGAGTAGATCTCGCTTGAGAGCAACAGCGAAGCCTTGGGCCTGGCCGTGTTCATCCTGCAGCGTCTACTGTGGAACATAGACATCGTTGCTAAGTTTAGACAAGCCACAAGTACCACACCTTTACAAAGAAGGTGACTACCACCGACTGGTGGTTTTTGAAATGCTGTTTGAATGCTTAAGTAGAGTACATTTTTCTCGCTAAGACCGATGACTTTTTTTACACACCCAGTCATGGCATGACCTCTTTTTATTCCTCCTTACCACAATACAGGAAACAAGCGCTCAAAACGCATTAGAGCAACAGCACCAAAAATACGGTGCCCCATCAACAACAAAAATTGCCACAACCGCCTGACTCTGGTGGCACGAATAACAACAACGGTTCCCTCCTGTGGCCAACATAGGTCATTACCCTGTATTACTTGGTATTGTATTGTACGGTAATTAAATGTTCACCATATAACTCGTATTTTGTTATATGGTATATACACACATAATACATGTATTTGTATGAATGTGTTGCAAAATGCCTTTTCGTTTATTTATATACTGTTTTTCATCCTTTTTATGCTAGAAAATTGCTATTTTTTTCACAAAATAATTAAAATATTTTAAATTTAAAAATTTTATTTATCATAAAATATTGAGATATAGCAAAAATGTTGCGAGATCAGATTAAAAAAATCCACAAAATCCCGGGGTTGGGATGTGGCACATTGTGGCGCACAAGTCCAAAAGTTTGCCCACACCTGCTCTAGCCCTTCACCCCTAGACCTTCACTGCTGTGTCTCCTCGCTTCTGTTCTCACCTGATATGTTCATCAGTTACAGTGAAGGCCCTGCAGAGTGGCTGGGACGTGTTGAGCCAGATGGCTGGGTTCTTCTCAGCAGCCACCGACATCTGTCCAGTAATGGGAGACGAGCTCATGTGCAGAGCACTGGCGATGGCTGACAGGAGTATGTCATCGCTGGAGTCTGGACCAACACCTTTGAATAAAAGCAGAGGTCACAGGGCCAAACGGTGACACTGAATTCTTCCTCACAAAGCCGCGTTTAGTTTCCTGAGGCAGACTCACTCTGCAGCCCTTTGGGCAGATCCATGGTTCTCAGGACTTCTTCTGTGACATCAGATGACCGCAGACCTTTTAACCTTCTCTCCCAGAACAGCTACAGACAAACACACTTGTCAGGTGACCCCCACAGGAGTACTCCCAGCTCCACAAACTCTCTTCCTCACCTGTCTGGGCTGCTCTGTCGCCCTCTGAAGGTCTGTCTTCACCTTGTTCCCAGGATGAGTTGTTACCTTGGTAATAGGTTGTTTAAAGATAGAGGCCGTTTGTCTAATGGGCAGAGTTGTGTTCAGGTCCATCTTTCCTCCCTGCAGCAGAGAGAAAAAAAAAAACTAGTTTTGTCTTCTTGTCTTTCTTTTTTCTTGTCCTTGACTTTCTTTTCTCCTTTTCTACGTCTCACCTCATCTGTGTCTGCCTTTGATTTCATTGGTTTTAAATTTTGTATGTGTAAAGCATTGAACACTGTAGAGTTAAGATCTACACTCTTACACACAGCAGGATATGCCAGTGTGGTCTCCTTTAATGAGGTTTGAAGAGGTAAAACACACACACAAACACACGCGCACACACTTCAGCACTTTTCTGGTTTCCACCATAGAGCGTATATAAAACCTGGAGGAATGACTTGTGTTAAGATGCTCTAAATACATTTATTCAATCTTTACAATATATTCATTATGTTAAGTTTCCATATCAATTTATACTGTTATTGAATGCTGTTATTGTGCTGTACTAAAAGGGAAAGTGCTGAATACAGGTGTGCATGCTGATAGTTTACATAACAGGATGATATGGACAGCACTGAATGGTACCGACTGTTACACTTGGAGATACAGGACACAGAACTGGTTTCTTTGCCCAAATAAGGAGACC
>NC_024320.1:2269415-2282065 GCF_000523025.1 Cynoglossus semilaevis
TGACCACTGAAGTTTGTGTGTGTAAAAAAAACTGTATTTAAGCTTTGAGCACTGAGGAGTTCCTCAGTGCAGTTCTGAATGTAACCATTGTTCTGCACTCCTTGCTGCCAGTAAAAATTTTAAAACTTGAGAGGTGAGATCTCGTATTTGATTCTTTATTTGATCAGATCTTTATTTGATCTTAATTTGAATTTTTTGTGTGTTAGGAAACTAGGGTATGAAATAACAGCATTTTTTACAGTCCTTTTTAACAGAAAAGGTTTCCTGAAAATTTGTGTTTCAGAAGAGAGACTACAGAAATACAGAAATTATCAGTTCTACGCATCAATGAAGAGACAACCTGGGGACACACAGATGGACCATCAGTGAAGTCCTTGGTCTGGTCCACTCATCACTCATTTCTTATAAAAACTCATACAAAACTATCGACAGCAACAAGTGACGGCAACGCACACTCCTCATTTAACTGTCACGTAAGAACTTTTATGGGGGCGGAGGGGCTAAAAGCAGCCGATGCTCAGCAGGTTTAATTAACCTTGGTCTGTGCTGTGGCTGAGGGTTTGAAACAATCCTCAGAACAAAGTGACCTACTTCAGTAACACCAACAACAATCTAATTATCTCACAGCAAACACACACACAGAACACATGACCCCCTCCCCTCCACACACACGCGACATCATTGCCGCTCACCTTGGAGATGCTGAGTGCATCGTGCCGAAGCCGTTGTTTGTTCTTCTGCAGTTTCCCTGGCATCATCTTCCCAGTCCTGAAGTCGAAACAAGCCAGGTCCACACTGTTTCCCAAGTATCTGGACAACTGAGGTTTACTGCGGAACTTCTTCCCTGAGGGACTGAACAGACAACAGAGGGAAAAATGATTTTAATCACTGCACTCTTAGTAAATTAAAAAAAGATAAAAAGTTAACAAGAAGAGTTTGGCAACTGTTTGTTTTAGTGCTGCACCAAAATTTAAATTCTTGGCCGAAACCGAAAACCGAAAATGAGGAAACCAAGGCTGAAAACCAAAAGAAATTATTGTGCTAACTATTAGTACCATTGCATTTATAGCTATGACTAAACCTCAATAAAATCAAGGCACATTAATAAATAAATAATAAATTATTAATTGTCAAAATAATTGTCAAATGCCTAGCAGAGAAATAAAATCCACTGATAGTCACATAGGAAGTCAGAACAGAATAGCCTATCTATCGTTACCAATAGAGAGGAATTCTCCCAAAAGTCTTCTAAAATGGGCCAAATGGATTCTAAACAGTGCTTTACACATAGCCACCTGCACAATATATAAAACAATACATAACAGCATAAGTAAATACCTGGTAATATTAACCATGCAACCACTGCAATACAACTCTGAAAACAATCTTTATTAAAACATATATACATACTGTATGTACATTATATAAAACAGTGCAAAACAGCAGAAGAAAATGAATGGTAATATTAACCATGCAACCACTGCAATACATCTTTCAACTGGTGCCGTGACCCGGATCAAAATATAGCAAGAATCTTTCAAGGTTTTATTATGGCTCTTTAGAAGCCTCACAATATTTGATATTCTTTGGTGCTGTCAATAGATTCAATTGAGATTAATTATGATCTGTAATTAATTTATCTAATTAATCTATTTTTAATCCCACCTAAAAATTACTGCGAAAAGCCCTCAACTTGAGACATTTTCAATTAAATGTATTAAATCATTGTGGCAGATCAAAAGATAAGACATATAACAAAAGAAAATGGCTTTATAAAGTCATTTATTGTTTTTTAAAGACGAACAGATGCAGTCATAGACATTTACATTCCACTGTATTTGAGACTAGTCTCAAGTGCTGCCTGCAACCTTTAGTTACGTCCACCATGGAGAAATTATTGCTGTTCTTTTCTCAAGATTATTCTTCTTTTCTCCGTCAAACATCTTTCTGATTTTGGTCGTCACTGTAGTCCTGCACGGTGGCTTGTATGATGGGTCATTGGACACGGTATGCAACGCCTCTGTTAACCCGTCGACTTTTAGAGTCAATGTCACTAAATCTCAATCCATCCACTGTTTCACTTTATGTAAAAGGTAGGGAAATGGACCGATTCGATCCAGTATCAGTACCGGCAGCCGATCCCAACGTAATTAGTGGATCGGACCAATCCGACTTAACTTGCAAAGAATTCCGATCCACGAACCATGTCTGAATTCCTGTCGGCAGGTCTGTTAGATGACAGTTAACTGTGGAATCACTTTCATGAACAGAACGTGGCTCAACAAGATCACGTTGCACGCCGCAGTTCAGGAAATCTACTCTACATTTTGCAGGCAGATAGCAGGCTTCAAAGAAATACGTCCACTGTGTGGACATGTTCCACTCATGGTTTAATGTCAAAGCCAGAGGGACTGCAATCCTTATACACAAAGATGTCGCATTTCAGTCTGAGGAGGTGGTCAGTGACCCTAATGGAAGACATGTTAGGTATATGTAAGGTATGTTTTCTCTTCCAGTCATTCTAGTAAATATTTATGCCCCAATTTTGATAATTACAACTTTTTCGCCAAACTGTTTTCTGCCATACCCAGTTATACACAGCAAATGCCAGAGTGTTAAAATCCCAGAGTTTTGATGACGAGAGTAGAAGATTTTACACTTTGGTGTCAATGGGCACAAAGTACACTTTTCAGGTTGGACCATAATCTCTCTCTGGTGTTCTTTCTATGCATAGTGTTAGTGTAGAGTTATCGTAGTGTTTATTTTACAATGATAGACCCCCTGAGAGTTTATTTCTTGATTGAGTCTTTCCCAGCCTCACCAAGAGTTAGGTTTAGATTTTGTCGGGCGCTCCATGCCCTCTCATTGGTTGAATCCAGTCACATGTTCTGAGCCCACATCTTGCAGGAGTGCAGCAACGACACTAACCGACGTCTGCCTCAACAGCTCCGCAGGACTGCAGGTAGGCTAAGAAACTAAAGTGAATAAATAATGCATGGAATTTTTTTTTTCACGTTTCAATCCGTGAATAAATAAAAACTTTAACTGTTAGACATTAAGGAGGCAAACACGGTTTCAATGTAGTTTTGCTAACTTGCTATATTAGTTGTAAATTCACTGCGAATGTTTAATTGATCAGAATTGATATTGTGTTCGTAATGTTAGCACGGTTGTGCAGGTTTTTTGAAAAACAGAAACAACAACAGTAATCTCTCCTGGTGGCTAGCTTTACCGAAGCTACTTCAAAGCTTCCGACTCCCACCCAAAGTTACGTTGCTAGTGGGTAACTGTGCACTAATCGTATGTAATAGTATGTTTGTGTTGTACGTAGCTGTGGAAGGTCTACAGCAATGCTGTTCAAAGTACAGTACAAAGGAAAGAAGAAGTACGTCAAACTAAATGGAGACTTACACTCTTATTTCTTAAGGAGGGTAAGTTAATATGTCTGCTTCTTGTAGCCTAAACGATAGCCATATTGTGTCCTTGGGCAATGGACTTGATTTCCCACTTTGTCTCGTGTCTGTGGTGGTAGTAAGATGAACAATAATGCACCCCAAACTTCATTTAATTTGTTTCTCTGTATTCAAAGCTAAAATTAAGTTCAGTATACCCACTTGAAAAAGACATATGTACTGAATGACACCGAAACAGAGGTGGACGAAGAGGTCTTCAGTGACATTCTGGAGGAAAAAACAGACATCCTGTGGACGATTGTTGACACTTTCAGTCACTGGTAAGCGGTCATGTGATCAACAGTATTATTGTGTGGCCATTGAAATTGACTTAACTACAAAAAATGATTAGATTCAGTTAGGCAGAATTGGCTTTTCATTGTTTTCAGAACCAATCCATTTATCTATGAAACATGTCGACTGATAAGAACACTGAGCACTTAGTTACCAAGTAGTAGACTATCTAATATGGCCTTATTTGCTCAAAATGTGGCCGTATCAACCACTAAAACTGTTTGTAGCCTATCCCTGGTATTAAAAAAAAAAACAAAAAACAGATGCATAGTTTTACCATCTCTTCCCATGCTATCACCTCAGGAATTAAAGTTCTCATTTGGAGAACTTTAATTCTCATAAATGGCCTCTATGGTCTCCAAATGGCCGTTCTTTTTATTGTTAGCACTGCTTCTTTAATGGGTCAGAATGCTAAATTCAAAGATTCAAAAATTGCAGGGGGGGGGGGGGATGACTTGTTGGCTGCAGCTTAAAAGAAAATCACTAATTTTTTGGCCATAACTCTCACTGTATGACCTCAAATGGCATGATTTTGGCCCAGGAAACCTAATTTCATGTAAACTTAAAATAATAATACACTGTGTGCCAAAAAGGCACCCTCTTAGGCCCTTAAGGACATAAATGTCCTCTATAAAAGTAAAGCTCTAAATGTATATCAGATAGACATAGAGCTTTCAGTCAACTCAGTTCTTTTCAAAAATACAATTTTTTTTCCCTTTGGTTATTAATACCTTTATTGGCAATTTAACAAAGCGTGCGCCAGATTTTTTAAAATGTCTGTCTAATATAAAATGTCTGCCTATATATATATATATATATATTTAGCAGTTGTTTATAGAGGACATTTATGTCCCTAAGGAACTAAGAGAGTAGCTTTTTGAAAGGGTACCAGATGGTTTAATCCATTTCACCTTCTTTCAGTTGAAACTGTCAGTCAATTAATGAAATCACTACTAACAAATGTTTTTGCCTTGTGCCACATGGCTAAGTAATTCCATGAAAATACCAATATTCTAATCTAAACTAATCATTACCCATCTGCAAGACACACACAGCCTTATAGATTTAGTCAGTCCTTGCAACCTGTATATTGTTTAGTAGCTTATTTGAGTTGACATACTGTATCTAGGGTCCCCATTGTAAATTGTCATACAGCCTTTTTCCCTGTCAATGCAACCTATCATTTACTCCCACAGAAGTGCTCCGCCAAAGGACAAAAGAACACAATATGCATTGGGGATTGTAACACTGTTCCCTGCTCTGAAAGATCCCTATTCAAAAAAGGGCTATGTGAGTATATATTTTAATGAGCAGTTGTTGTTTCATAGGAGCAATAGAGATAGTTTTTTCCTGAGCAGGCAGCAAGTGGGGCAATTAACATTCTTGATTCTTGCTGGTCTACCTCCTGCCACCAAGTGGGAAGAAGGGAGCCGTGAAGATCAGTATCCGGGAAACTGTGAATCCCCTAGTGAAGTTTCATAAGGTCAGTGTATCCTGATTTCCATTTTGAAACCATCCAATATCAACGAGTGGAATCTACATTCCAAAAACAAACGAATGTTTTGACCAATTATCATTTCTCTTGATACAAAGGAACTTACCCAAGCGGATTTTCACATGATGGGGTAGCACGACAACATACTAGATTAAGTAAATCTCAGTCAGGAAATATCTGGATCTAAGAATATAGTTAAGAGGGTTTACCGCATCTGTTCTTCCATAATTCCCCTATTTAGACAAACTGTTCCACAAATAATGTATAAATATAAATAGCAATAAATACAAACACATTTATATAATACATTTATAAATATAAATAGCAATACATAAAAACTTTTTTATAATATTATAAATAGCAATTAGGTCTTCCCTGTCAGCCTTTGATGAACTGTTCAAGATACATTATGTGTTTGGCATCTTCTATGGCCAGGCCTTAAACAGCCTGTGCACATTTGTGCAAACCACCATCTATAATATTGATGTGGGGCTTTTTCATGAAACTCCCAGAGTCAAGAACCTCAGGACAAAGCTCCTCAACTCAAGTTGTGATGCATAAATACTTTGTTTGCCAGTCTACTTTCCACCATCTCAAACTTACACATGCCTTTTATTCCCGGCAAGAGGTTTCATTTGGTGTGTGACCAGAATGGATGCCGTCAGAGATTTTGCACTCTTTCTGGATTCAGGACACATCTCCATTCCAAGCATAGTCCTGAAAGTCTAGTTCAAATTGATAATGAATCTGTCACTCCTTCTGTCACTCCCTCAGTTGGTGTATCTGATTGGCAAACTTTGTCAGCTTTAATTTCAGAGCAGCCAGCGAATTCTCAAAGCTGTAATGAGACTAGGCAACATACCCAAGAAATGTGTGCATCCCTTATTGCAAAACTCCAAAGCTGTGGTGTGGTGCTGTCTTTTCAACTTAATTTACCCAATTGCTTCAGACCCTCATTCCACTGGAGAGTTTTCACTTTTACTTGCTGACGAAGAATTTGTACAATTCATCATTTCCCAAATACATTTTTTTTACTGATACTAACACTGCTTCAGAGGTCTCCCATTCAACATTATTAGAAACTCTGAAAGCCTTTCTCAGAGGGCGTATAATTGAATACTCCTCCAGAAGGGAAAAAGCAAGAGAGGTTAAGCTTCAGAGCATCTCCCAGGCCTTAGCTAGTATTGATGAACAACACTCCATATGCCCCTCTTCAGCTCTTTATAAAGAAAGGCTGTGTCTGCAAACAAAATATGACACATTGACTACAGACAAAGCCACATATCTCAAGGTGGAGGTGGGATTACATCAAGGATCGTCCCTGAGCCCCTTCTTGTTTGCTTTGGTGATGGACAGATTGACAGATGAGGTCAGACAGGAGTACCCATGGACTATGTTGTTTGCACATGACGTTGTGATCTGTCGTGAGAGTAGGAAGCAGCTAGAAGAGAACCTAGAGAGGTGGAGGTTTGCACTACAAAGAAGAGGAATGAAGGTCAGTTGCAGCAAGACAGAGTAAATGTCTGTAAACGAAAGGCAGAACAGTGAAATGGTGAGGTTACAAGGAGCAGAGGTGGTGAAGGTGCAGGAGTTTAAGTACTTAGGATCGACTGTTCAGAACAGCAGAGACTGTGGAAGAGAGGTTAAGAATAGAGTGCAGGCAGGATTGAACAGCTGGAGAAAAGTGTCAGGAGTGATCTGTGACAGAAGAGTGTCAGCCAAGGTGAAGGGAAAGGTTTACAGGACGGTTGTGAGACCAGCCATGACATATGTTTTAGAGACACTAGAAAGAGGCAGAAGACAGGAGGAGGAGATTGAGGTGGCAGAGTTAAAGATGCTAAGATTATCTCTCTTTTTTTAAAAATAATTTATTTATAATTTTTCAATATATAGAAACAGGGTAAGAAACACACACAGATAAAACAAAATCAGAATAAAGAATTACAATGAACAAGTGAATATGAGCAACCTGCTCATTACAATTAATATACATTATAGGTATATAAAATAATAAAACAAAAAAGAAAGAGAGAAAAAAAAAGATCCTGCTAAAAAATAATACGTTGTACAAACTGTATAAGTCAGCTATAAATCAAGCATTTTAAAGTTACATTGGCAGAAAGTGAGAGATTACTTTTATGTTACTCTTGATAGATATAATAAGAAAGGTTGCCACATCTTATCGAAAGTTACAGAGCTGAGAGAAACACTGTATCGAATCCTTTCTATATGTAGTAGACTGGTGTCTGTAGTAGACTGGTGTCGGTGACTGTTTTTACTCTAGTTTGCTCTCTTTTGTTTGCTTTTTTTTTCTTTGTTTTGATTGGTTTATTTTAACTTCCTTACCAGTGTATTCAATTGGATACCTCTTTTTTTGCACTATCATGCTGCTCAGCTGTACGTTGAATTGCCCCTCGGGGACAAATAAAGTATTTCTGAATCTGAATCTGAATCTGGTGACCTCTGAGAGCCAGGCCTTACATACTCGCATACATACAAACTCATACTCCCTTTTCCACCGAGATAAGATGTTCCTTTTTGAGGTGTTGAGAGCAACCCAGGATGTGTGTGGGTCTGGAGGAATATTGCATTTATATACCTCAGAGAAGCATTTAAAAATATCAGACCAAAACTGGTTTATTATGGGACAATGCCAAAAGAGGTGACCCAGAGTTCCCTCAGCTGATTTGCATTTCGAGCTGATTGGGGATACGGATGGGAAGAAAGAATGAGGTTTAGTACACGAGTAGTGCAGCCTATGGATAACTTTATAGAGTTGAGGTCTAGAATTTAATGAGCATTTGTGAACATCAGCAAGGTAAGTTTTCCAGTCCATGGCTATTGGCATAAATCTTTTTCCCAGGTTTCTTTAATATTTTGGGAGGTTTAAGTGAGGTGAAGAGGTCAACAAATTGTGAGACAAGTCTCTAGGAGTATGGAGGCGATTCAAAAGTGTGTACAGCTCGATTGGAGCTGGCAGTGACTGAAAATTAGGAATGTTTTTACGGATGACATCTATGACTTCTAGGTAACGAAAGAAGTGCGTTTTTGGCAGTGGAAATTTCTCCTTCAGTTGAGTGAAAGTCTTACTGAGATAAAGGTCCCTGATGGTGATGATACCCCTATTTGCCCAAAGCAAAAATGTGTTGTCAGACAGGGGGCAAACTTATGGTTTTTGTGGAGTGGGGTATACTGTAGGTGGGGATTCCTGATAGGTTGAATGACTTCCTTATTTGATACCAGATTTTCAAAGAATATGCAATTATGAAATTGTTCTTGGCAATGGATTTTAGGGGCTGTGCTGAAGAGAAGAGAAGGGCAGGTAAGGAATTAACAGGAAGACTTTGTTCAATAACAAGCCATGACGGGGTGGAATCAGCGATTTTACCTAGTTGTGTATTCTGCCAATACATTAAGGCTCTGCAGTTTGCAGCACAGAGTGACAGAAGTTTGGTAGGCTGAGGCCGCCGGAAGATTTGGGTTGGTTGAGATGTTTTTGAGAAATACAGTGCACTTTAAAGCCCCACACAATGGGTAAAATTATTGAGTCTAATAGTTTGAAGAAGGATTTGGGGAGGAAGATGGGCAAATTCTGAAAGAAATAGAAGAATCTAGGGAGAGTAACCATTTTAATTGCATTTATCTGGCCTATCATAGATAATGGTAATATTCTCCATGTTTCAATATTGGATTTTAACTTCCCAATCATATCGAGCAAATATAATGTATATACAGTATTAACTTTGGAGCGGCGCTTTGGCCCAGAGGCAATGTCTCTGTCATTGGTGTGGAACCCCAGGGTTCACCTCCTGGGCAAGATCCAATCCCAGTTGGTACCTTCCAGTGGACTCACCACCCGCAGGATGGTTCGGAGGGGTACGGTGCAGTGTGATTTGGGTGGCGGTCATGGAGACCGCTGCCCCCATGACCCGGTAACAGGTAAGCGGATGAAAATAGATGGACGGATTCACTTTGGGTCTTTAGGAATAGTAACTCCCAGATACTTGAATTTATCAGTGACAATATTAAATGGCAGGTTTGTAAGAAAATCTGGGTCCAGAACCACATCATCTGCATACAGCGAGATGCGATGGTCATTTCCCCCTAAATTTAGTGGGGCAACATCAGGGTGGTTCCTAATACTGATAGCGAGGGGTTTTATTGCAATAGTGAATAATAATGGTAAAAAGGGGACAACCCTGTCGGCAAGATCGTTGGACATTGAAGGCGGAAGACCGGTTGTTGTTAGTAATGACAGAGGCAGTGGGGTGGGCGTATAGCATTTTGACCCAGGAGATAAAATGGTCGCCTAAGCCGAACTCCCTTATTGTAGTTAATAAGTACGATCACTCAACTTGGTCAAATGCTTTTTGGGCATCAAGAGCTAGAACAGCAATTTCAGAATCTTTACTAAATTTGATGTACATTTGACATTGAAGAAAGAAAATCTACCAGGAATAAATCCAGTTTGGTCTGCGTGAATTATATCTGCAATGCATTTGTTAAGTCTGTTTGCAAGAATTTTGGTAAACACCCAAAGATCATAGCAAAGAAGGGGAATAGGACGATAGGAGGAGGGATCTGTCTATTTTTTTTTTCTTTTTTTAAGATGGGAGAGATGTTGGCTGAATAGAGTGTTTCAGGGAGTAGACCAATTGATATAGAGTGATTAAACATTCTTAAAATGAAAGGAGCTATAATGTCAACGTATGCTTTGTAAAATTTAATGCAAAATCCATCTGGGCCCGCCACTTTTCTGTTGGGAAAGGAACGAACTGACTGTTTAACTTTCTCTAAAGTTGTCTGCATTTAAGTCGGTTTGTGTCGAGGAACTCAATTTAAGTAGGTGAGGCAATTCAGATGGGGAAGTAGTGGACTTAGAGGTGTAAAGTTCTTTGTAAAATTCACGGAATCTTTCATTGATTTTCTGAGGGTCTGTGTGTATCTGGTTTGTCACCTAGTTCGTGTGTTTTTGTTACATTTTTAATAGCATTTTTTTTTAATAGCAAGCTGACATAATCAGAGAGCACAGCATTATATTTAACCTTTAACTTGATTATTTCGTTAAGTGCAGCTGGTGTGGCGTTTGCCTTGTAATCTCTTTCTAGTGGTCCAGGTTAAGTTGTGAAATCTTTGAAATCTTTCTCCCTGTCTCTTTATTTTGGCTTCGTGGGATATGATGTGTCCTTGTATGACAGCTTTAAAGGCCTCCCACAGAGTGGAGTCATTTTCATCAGAGGTGTTGTTCTAATGAAAGTATTCCATTATTTTGCTTGCAATTTGTTGGCGGAATTGTAAATTGTTAGTAGTTAGTAGTAAAGGGTTGAACCGCCAGTTAAACACAGGATTGGACCAACCAATATTTATTTTAATTTCGACAGGGCTGTGATCAGAAATTAAGATATCATGATATTTGGAGGTGACCACATCCGCAGCCAAAGTGGCATCAGTCAAAAAGTAATCAATTCTCGTGTACGATTTATGTACACTAGAAAAGAAAGAAAATTCCTTGTCCGTTGGATGCTGCAGCCTCCAAACATCAACAAGGTTCAGTGATTTAATTATGTTATTCAGTGTAATACTGGCATTAGAGAGATTGGTGGAGCGGGTGGAGTGCCTGTCAAGGAGGCAGTCCAATATTGTATTAAAATCACTACCTATGATCAATTGAGTAGACGATAAATCCGGAATAAACTTTTTGAAAAAAATCAGGGTCGTCAACGTTTGGTGCATAAATATTCAAAAAGGTTATGTGTCGTGACAAAATATAGTATGGCCACTCCCCTGGCTTTGAGGAGAAAGTTGACTGGTATGTCTGAGATATCCAGTCACACCCTAGCCTCCATTGTTCGTTATGTTTGATATGCGTTTCCTGCATGAAAATGATATCTCCTGAGAGTGATTTTAAATGGGAGAAGACCTTTCCTCGTTTTAGATTACTCCTTAAGCCACTGACATTCCAGCTTAGTAATGTTAAACTGCCTTCGCTAGATGGTGCTAAAGATTTATTAGTAGCCATAAAAGAACAAGTATCTACCAACGTAAAGTTTTAGAAACATAGAAGACCTGGTACATTTTGAGAGGAGCAGGCAAAAAAGGCAAAACATAAAAATGTAAACCCCACCTCCGTTCTTCTCCCCATGTGAGGTGGAACGAGAAAACCATTAACACTGAGATAAAGTTGGGTACTGCAAAACAAAAAGTCAAGCCTCGAACAGCAGTTCCAACCACACACACACACACATATATATATATATATAACATTTGGTTTTAGTGTTTAACTAATGTTTAATTCTTAGTGATAGTGAGAAACAAAAGTATATTCAGTTATTTACCTTAAACAGGTGTCTGGGTACAGCAGCAAAATTATTACATTTCTAGATCTCACTCTGCAGTGGTGAAGAGCGTAATGAATTTGTCTATGAAAGTTTCGGCTTCCGTGGCATTCTGCAATATTTTCTGCTCTGTACCATAGTTGAATAGTTGTTCAGTGACTTCAGATGAGAAGTCCGGGTAAATACTGATCCGGGAGCCGTTGAAGGTCAGGGGAGCGTGCAGACGAGCAAGCTTCAGGATTCTTTCCTTCTCTGGAAGGTGGTGAATTCTGGCGATCATGGTCCTTGGACGTCCGGAAGAGGAATGTCGGCGTATGCAGTGCGCTCGAACAATTTTCAGTTCAAAACGTTATTGACCCTGAAGAGCTGCGGAAGGAACTCTGCGACAAACTGAGTTGAATTGCCTTTTTCAACCCTTTTCTGGTAAGCCGGTGATTTTAATACTGCAGCATATGGATCTGTTCTCGAGATCTGATAAAGTGGATTAAATATTTGGGTGTCTCATTACCAATGGACTTTACAAGGTTATATAACAACAACTACGACCGGTTAAATTCAAAGATAAAAACTGATATACAAAGATGAAACGTTATTCCCTTTTTGTGTTTCATCTCCCGGATAGTCAATCAAGATGAATATTCTTCCACGGATGCTGTATGTTATCCAATGTCTGTCAGTTAAAATACCAACTAAGCAGAATGGTATAGATCAGTGGTTTTCAAACTTTTTATACTCTGTATCAGCTGATAAAACAATGAGCTCTCTGAGTATCAACATGATGACCAACAGTAGAATATAGCAGCATAGGCTTCCCTATGAAATTTCACCACACAGGAGAGATGTTTATGTTAAAATGTATTAATTGTACATGGTCTGTTTCAGATTTATTCAATTGAAAATGTAAATGTATCGCGTATCACTAGATAGAGCTGGCGTACCACTGGTGGTACACGTACCACAATTTAAGAACCACTGGTATAGATTAATAGCAAGGTATCTGTGGCAAGGGAAAAAGGCCAGAATCAAATTTAAAACACTGCAATTAAAAAAAGAAAAGGTGGGATGGGTCATTCC
>NC_024320.1:2282093-2284190 GCF_000523025.1 Cynoglossus semilaevis
AATTAAGGCCACTAGTCTGCCTGTGTTCACCAATATACACTGCAGCATGGAAGGAAATAGAAGGAACGGTGGCAAAGGGTATCCCAATAACAGCCTTGTGACAAGTGACAGCCAAGTGACACTAAAGCACAAGGAAAACAGGAGATCTCATAAGACGCTATACTGTAACAGGCAACATCCTGAAGTCCTGGCAGAAAATAGTCAAAATTTGCAGATTAAAAAACATAACTAAAATTATGAGGTGTTGTGCCTATGACTCAGACCAAATAAAATACACAAAATAGACTGCAGATTTAAGACATGGATCACGAAAGGTTTCACTTCATATTATTCATTTGTCCACAAAGGGCCATTTTAGAGTTTTGATACCATACAGAAGGATCACAGTCTGAGAAGGGATGATTTTTTTTTTAAGGCACTTGCAAGTGAGACATTATTTTAACAAAAATATCAAAGAAACGTTAGATGAGTCAGAGTTCATGAAGGTATCTCTATCATTGACTAAAATCCAGAACATGCAATAAAATCATCTAAAATTATATAACGCTATACAATTAACCAAACAAGAGAATATAGAATACAAAAAGAGGAAATGGGAAAAGAAAATAAGGGTAAAGATCTCACAGGAGAGCTGAAAAAAAGGCTCTGTGGATCTAATGGAGCCAACCACTTTCACATTTTTTGGGACTGCCAAGCAATTAGGTCTTATTAGGAAGAGATCCATAAAGATATTAAAATGTATTTAATCTGAAAATTCTATTAAAATGTGAAACTTTGTTTCTGGCTAATATATTTAAGAAACATGGAACATAAAAAACTACTTGCTATACTGTTTTCTTTTTTATTATCTTTTCTTCTATGTGATGTGCGCCCCTGGTCTGTTCTTTTATCTTCTGTTATTGTTGCTATATGGCAGTGGTCCCCAAACTACGGCCCGCCTCCACATTTGGTCCGGCCCCCTAAACAATACCAGAGAGCATTTTGATTAATTTTTTTTCGCGATAAACGAGGGTTCACTGTATTTGTATTTGATAAGTTGGACTCTTGCAATAAAATGTTCCTTAGTTATAGACTATTTTCATTATTAACTATTGGTTAGTAACTATTTCATACACGCATATAGCGTGACATTCTGTTCCACCCTTCTGCGGTCTTTGCCCTTATCTGGCAACCCCCAGAAAAAAAAACCTAAACACGCCCTTCTCAAAGAGAGAACGGAATAATGGCGAAAAGATTAGGTAAGAGAAAAATTGATTCAGAATGCAGGGCATTTAACCTGCAGTGGACAAACGATTATTTTTTTGTTCAATGCAAAGAAAAGGCTGTCTGTCTCATCTGTCAAGAGGCGCTGGCGGTATTCAAAGAATACAATCTGCGGCGACACTATGAATCCTGCCACAAAGGCAAGTTCGCTAGCTTGCAAGGCCAATTGCGAGCAGACAAACTCGCGAAGCTAAAAAGTGGACTGTTAGCTCAGCAGATTACATTTGTACGCCAAGCTCAGCTGAACCAGTCATCTGTTTCGGCCAGCTTTCGGGTTGCTCAACTAATAGCAAGCAGCGGTAAACCTTTCACTGATGGAGAATTTGTGATGTGCGCGTGGCAGCCCTCCAAAGTCTCAAAGGCACTATGAGGGGGGAGGATATTTTCGGCAAAGTGTACCAAACCATAGAAGAGTTGGACCTCGACTGGTCAAAGCTGGCCAGCATCACAACTGACGGGGCTCCTAGTATGGTGGGCGTGTCTCGGGGTCTTATAGGACGCATGAACCGGGAGATGGAATAACGGGGTCTCACCGCCCCGCTACAAGTCCATTGCCTAATTCATCAGCAAGCAATGTGCTGCAAAGTGTTGACGTGGGATTCTGTCATGAAGGTTGTGGTGTCATGCATAAACTTCATCAGAGCAAAGGGACTTAAACACAGGCAGTTCCAAGAATTCCTGTCTCAACTGGAATCTGCGCACGGAGATGTGCTGTGCTGTACTGCACAGTGGTCCGATGGTTGAGCCGGGGGAGAGTTTTGAGGCGTTTTTACGAGCTGCTACCTGAAATTAACGCATTTCTTCATACACAAAACAAAACAGTGCCAGAGCTGA
>NC_024320.1:2284919-2300806 GCF_000523025.1 Cynoglossus semilaevis
TAAATAAAATCCATCTCCACAACCATACTGGTAGTGGTACTGGTTGTGCTGTGCAGATGCTGCTTGCTTTGTGGTTTTCACAGGGAGGTTGATGAGAGAGAGAGAGAGAGCTGCAAACAGCAACGTCTACAAGCCTGCTGGAACCTACAAAAGGATTATAAGGAAGGGACACAAGAACTTTGAGAGATTTATTTCATAAATATTATTATTTATTTCCTGGCTTTTTTCTGTGAATAACCCAGAGGGGGTTATTTGATTATTATTTATTTCATTAATAGTGTTATTATTTATTTCCTGACTTTTGTTCTGTGAAGAATCCAGAAACGGTTATTTGATTGTGCTTTCTGGAAAACAATAAATGTTTACGTTTAGGCACTCCTGCAATCGTCACATTTTTTCTGTTACAAACTGACCCCGGCCCCCCATCAGAGAAGGGAAAAGTTATGTGGCCCTCACAGGAAAAAGTTTGGGGACCCCTGCTATATGGAGTAATTTAGGTCCATAAAATTTCATCAGTCTTCAGTCTTCTTCACTGCACCCTAGAATGGAGGTGAAACGGGGGGTTTTTTTTGGGTGGAGGAGTGGGCTCCTCTACTCCGTAAAATGCTTCTTACACAAGTGGTTCATCAATCGTAAGAACAGACCTGGACTCACAACCCCTGTAGATGTATCTGAGCATTGTTTGCTCCAGTTCTAAAGTCATATGCCGAAGTTTTTGAACCACTTCAAATCTTGTTGCCTTTGAGGGCATTACATAAAACCACTGAGCAGCAAATGCCTCTGTGGGGTGTTGCTGCTGTTCTCGTAAGTCCACCCGCTGACTCCATGCTTTTTACTGGCAGTGATGAGTCGGGCTTCACAGCTGACCCACTCAAAAAAAAAACAAAAGAAAAAAAGGTCTCTCTCTTTGACAGGAAGTTAGCAGCACTGAGCTCCTAGTAACTCAGCGCTGCGCACATCAACAGGAAGTGGACGCAGCCTGTGTGAAAACAGCTGGTGGCAGCAGAGTGTCACAACTCGATGAGGGCGAGGAGGGTCAACAAAGAGTAGAAGATACATACTGACGTCTTAAGAAAAACCAAAGAAGGATCTCACATACTAAATACAACATAGTGCTAATGGTTAGCTGGCTCTCATCAATGCAGTGTTTATGATCAGGCTCAGTAGTATTTCAAATGTGTTGCATATAACATTGATTATGGAGAAGTACTTAAACAAAACAACCCTAACAGGTCACTGTAGGGTTGCACGATACCAGAATTTCAGTAGTCCATACCAATACCTGTGAATTACTTATTTGATACCAGGATAAAAATAAAATAATAGAAACCATGTATTTTTAAATTCACTACTTAAAAACTGTCAAGTATTTGAGATCACTGTGCTTCATCATCTTTTTGCACAGAATTAAAAATGCAGTACCAGCTGCCAAGACGTAACCTTACATTCAAAAACAACAGCAGTGGCCAATAACATCCCAAAATATACAAAGAGTACTGTGATTATAAATACTGTCACAACAACAGTAGTCAACTATTCTACATTAAAAAAAACATTGGTATTCTGTGATTGCTGGCTGTGTTAGGGTGTGACTCTCCTCTTGCGTCTCCTGGTCAGTATCATCCTCAGACTAATATTGTAAAGGAAAATAAAGTTTTCAAATAACTTCAGCTCAGAGACAGAGAGCATCTAATAATCTCACGTTATATGACGGCATCATTACATTACATTAACCATTTGTTAACGTAAAGGAGTGACTGAGTGATCGTTAGGAGCCTGCACCTCTACAAACAGTGAGCTGGCTCTTAAGCTGAAATTTCCTCCTTTTGTTTAAACATTTTGGAGGCACCGTTTACATGTCAAATTTTGTGGATTTATAATTGCTTTGCATTCATCCACCTCGAATGCGAACATCTCCCCACACGACTTCTACTACCTGGTTTATCGATAAGTCTAGGTGCTGTGTTTCACCCGCACTTGTTGAAGCCATTTTGTTGGTTGATATCAGCCTTTCTTCTTCAGTGGTGACGCTGAATGCTCAATTGCTTCCATCACTTTGGCCAAGAAAAGTTGAATATTTGGTACTGAAAAAAGCAGGCATCAATGTACTTTTTGCATGTTGGCATCAACTTGGTACCAACGTGTAGGTTCTTGTGTAGTACCAAGTACCAAATTACTAGTGGTACTAGTATCAATTCAAATATTCTCCCTTAAGAGCGAATAAGGGGAACAGTTTTAAACATTAAAGAACTGAAGAACAGTTGGACCCTTGAGTTTTGATGTTTTGTGTCCTGAGGTTCTGGATATTTGTTTTCTGGCAACAGTCTCCATTCCCCCATCACTCCAAAAGAAACATATTTACTGCTGCATGTGGTAATCTGTATATAACTTGGTGTCTAGTCTGCACTGTACTGCCACTGCTGCCCATCTGGGCCATAACCTCAGAAAAAACATCATGGGTTGTTTCTTCTGAGTTGCCCACCAATTATTTGTTAAGAGAATGTATTTGGATACTTATGGATTTCTGTTTTACATCCTGATACAGCCCTGGTGGGTTGAATAAATGGAAGAGAGACCCTTACTTCTCAGGTGTAGAAAAGTATATCCACCTAAATTTGCTTTTTAAATTTTTTTTTTAACTCAGTAAAATATACCTCTACTGTCAATGTGCTTCTGTTGTGGTCTATGTCTGTGAGAGCTCCTGAGTAGATGTCTGTGTATTTCTTTTTAGTGGAAGACTCACAACACACAATACAAGTACAAGTGCAAGTACAAAACCGTAGTGTTGGACTTATTATGGGCTGTTGCTTATCTGAGGAGGAAAGTGTTGGCTGCAGTTCTTGGTTACTTTCAAAAATTAAATGTAGTCCACATCGTCTAGGGCAGTAGACAGCCTACATAGCTAACAGGTGCTCAGACTCATTTTTGGATGAACATTAATTGCTAATGTAGGAGCAAAAACAACCTTTTGTGGGACATATGTAAGTGTAAGTGTCTGCAGGCTACAGCCACTGCAGCCCACGTGGTTATAAAGGCCATGCCACATAGGACACAGTCCGAGTCCATAAGACAATTCTGGTCATATGAAATAACTAAAGGCTCCTGACAATTTTCAGCCAGTAAATGATGCCGAGATCGACCTCAGATTCTGGATTACGACACACAGTGAGATAAGATAATGTCAGAACTTTGAAAGCGCAGCACATTTGAAAAACAGCATGCCTCTCATTCTACTTCTGCCAGTTCGATCACAAAGATTATCTAACATTCCTGACGTAATGATAACGTCACAGAGCCTGAACAAAGTTTCATGTCAAGAGTCACGTTCAAACTGACCATGAACAAGCTGTGACGTCACCGGCATGGAGGACACTGGTGACCAAACTACGTTCGATTAATAGATCGATAGGTGTTTATGTGGATTTGTTCTTACCTGTAATAGTAAACGTCGCTCTTCCCGGCACTCAGCCCGGACTTCCTGATTACTTCTTCTTTCTTCCAGCCGGGCGGCAGAGCGGCACATTCCGTCCTCTTCCTCTCCATCACCATACAAGAAGCGATTGGCGTAACTGGTCAGTGCAGATATTTCGATCAGTTCTATCGATATATAAATGGCGAAAGTATCCGTCTAGATGCGAAGTGACAAGCGGCTTGGGAGCGGTAGAGGAGAACGCGGTGGTAGTGGAACGGCAGCCCGGGCGGCGTAGCGACGTCACGGACGTTGCGTGAACAGAACAGCGGCTCTCCCTCCACTTTGGATTTTCCTGACACTTTTCTCCGGTAAATTGTCTAAGAATATGTTCAATGGTTCAGACCCGGGAATTGAAGTTTGGCTGTGTAGCTCCTTTTAGTTCACTTCACAGTTAGAGCGGCAGCTCATCCTAAGTCATCAGAACTGTACTGAAGTCGACAGAGCGCTCTGACGTATCACGTAACTCAGGGCGCGCACGCACACACGAGCGCGCCCTCCCGGAAATCGCCTATGCGATGAGAAGCATCACTCGTGATGCTTCTCATGCTGAGAAGTACTAAATTAAAAAAAGCCAAATGTTGTCTTACTTTAAGGGGTCCGTCCTTTATTACCTTTTTAGGAATAAAAATATAATGTAAATCCCCAAAGTGTGTTTATATATTAGCGTAAGGGTAAAAAGAGAAATACAGGAAACTATATGAAAAAGTAGACAAAGGAAGGTGAACTTGACATTGTGACACAGCACAACACTGCACACAACGAAATGTGACCTCTGCTGTTAACCCATCACCAAAGTGAACAGTAAGATGTTAACAAATGTTAATACAATTATGTGACATGATCAACTTTATTACCAAAGTTGCTAGTGTGGATAACTTTACCTGGATATTGTTAACACTGTTGCCATTAAGATTTGCATAATTGAGAGGCTTGGGGAAATTATGTCATTTGAGTTTGAAGCTTAGTTAACAAACATCTTAAAATGTGACAGCATTATAAAGCCAATGGATAGCTACATACCAGGTTTAAGCTTCACAGGCAGGGAAAAATACTGCAACACAATAATAAATAAACACAACAAAGGATGAACTGTTTCTGTTGGCACTTTGGCAAACAGTGAGACAGTAGTATCAAACGGCACAAAACGTACAGTATAAAAGAACTCAGCTTAAGCATTTGTCGTTGTGGCTATTTTTGTTTTTCTATGTCTTTTAAGTAGAAAGCCAAACTCATCAATCACTAAAGCCAGTTCCGTTTAAGAGAGTTGAAATTATTCTATGTGCAGTATTTTGTGTGTGCTTATCAGCTTCACACTTTACATTTAGACAATAATTTAAAAGTGACAACTGGAGCGATGTTGCCTGTACAGGAAAAACATACGTGATCCCTCCTTTCACTTCAGTCGATGACGTCATATGTTACATTTAATGGACGTGCAGTAAGAGAGACAACAGCCAGAGTTTCATTACCAGAAATATGAGAGAGTTTAGTCAGGAAAGGCTGAGACCCACAATGCTCTAGTTACCACCCCAATCTTGCCATTTTGCTACAGATGGCCAAACATGCTCCAGGAAAAATGATAAATTGGTTCAACATCGATCAAGTAAAGATTTCAGTAAGGATTCCAAATTCAATTTTAACTATTGCTCACAGATATTTACGGTGCTTTAAATTTCATAATCCTCAATATGTTATATATATTATTATGAGCACTATGAAAACTCAAATGTGTTGTCTATGTGGATATTTAATTGCATATTTAAACTGCATATTTGACATAAAAAAAAAATCAAGCCAGTAGATGGGCTTTATAAAACACAATGTGTCAGAACATTTATACTGCAAAGGTTAACACCCATGCTCTTCTAGCCATACACCAACCAAAGGTGTGTTGCTCATGATACTGATAGATTTATACCGTAAAGATAAAATAGGCGAATCATTAGATTTAAAAAAACTCATCTGTAATCTCAGAAGCGTCTCACAAAAAAAGAAATGACTTGAGTTTCTTGCATTTTAATGTTGAGTTTGGGCTCTACACTAAGATAATGACATATTGTAACATTAATTATTAAAACAAATAATTTCCGCCCCTGTAAAAAGTCAGGTTAAATATGCCAAGCGCTTACCCAGAAAAAACGCCCCGCCTAGCCTCTCGTTGATTGGCTGAGCTGGTGAGTCGCAACCTTTTGAATCTCCTCGATAAACTGGTACTATTCCGATTCCATTTTTTAAAATACTCGATGCGCAGTTTATTTGTTTTCGAGTTTTATTAATTTTTAAAAAGGTCGGTTATGTTTTAAGGACACAACAGGTTTGTGTGTTTTGACTTTCTCCAACAATTTTCCATATAATTTGCCTTTATGAGTGTTGAACGTCCCCCTAAAACAACTGTACAACAAAGCTAGCTCTTACAACTGCTAACAGGTCGGGGCTTTGTAACATTTTCGGGGAAAATGTAACATTAAAGTTTTCTCATTAAATATGCTATTTAAAAAACTTGACATTAAACTGCTTACTAAGATGTCTAAGTTTAGTTTTATCTTGCAACACAGATATTTTTATATTATATAGTATACCATAGTATAGTATTTTATAGATTGCATCTATGCGCATCCAAACAAGAACGCTTTTAATTTTTTATATCCAAAATATCCTTACATAACACAACAGTCTATCAGTTAGTATGCCTCGTCCTATTTCATTGTCTGAGTGCCCATACAGTAGTTCTGTTTTTTGCAGTTACTGCAGAGACGTTTTCCCCAACCAGCCCAGACAGAATGCGCCATGATACCTCAGCTCACCGTCGTAAGGGAAAAGCCCCTCAGAGACGCTCACCGGTGCCAGGTCCGTCCACGTCGACACAACGTTCACCGAGACGCAGCGGGCCTTCAGGTACATTTTTTTACCTCGTATTTAATGGGCACTGGTTGGTTGGTATAAGTTAAGAAGTGCATGCACCCATCTTTCGATAACTAGGTTGATGCATATTGTCAGCAGTAAGAATTGCAGGCTGCCACCTTGGATTGACGTCCTTTGATCCACATCATCATTAACTTTCCCTTGGCTAATGTCCTCTGACCAACTTCACTACAATACACTGAAAGTTATATAATTTCATTTAAAATCAGTGTTAGAAGAAGCATTTTTTTTCTTTTTCTTTTTAATTACTGTCAATGAGTAGGTAGTATGAATATATGTCAAATAGTTCTAAGAGAACTGGATAGAGAGAAAAAATTCAAAATACTCAATTTGTGATTTAAATCAAATCTAAATTAATCAGCAAGTTATTTTTCCATCAAAAAAGATGGTTGTATGTAACCACTAGTTACCTTTTAATACAAAATGTCTCATTTTTCTGGAGTGAAAGTAGGTAAAGAATTGTGACATAACTGTTGTGTAATCCTAAACAGTGAATAATAATTAGGTTTTCAGTGTATTATCGACTCAATCATGACTACAAATTAGATGTTTTGTTTGGGGAAAAAAAACAATACAAACATTGTTCATGGCCTCTATTGTCAATAAATATATATTAAATATAAATATTTCTTGGAAAATTTTATGGAAACATAGAGCTGATGTTAAATGCAAAAATGTTAGTTACCAGTGCCATTCCCGCAATCATTTTTGTCTAATACCTTTCTTTAACTTTGTTACCCCAGTTAACCCTCCTGTTGTCCTCATATTCTCTATACTGAATTATATATGTAATTCTGTGTATTCCATGTCCTCTGGGTCAAAATGACCCATATTTACTAAACACCCAATACCCGATATAAGCAGCTTAATTGAATTTTAATCACCAAATCTTATTTTGCTTGAAGAAACAACTTGTCATTTACCACAAATGGTGTAAATACTTGAGTTTTCCCTCTTTACCTGGCAGATAGACTGCATTCATTTAAGACACCACTCGTTGCTATGACACTGTCAATTGTATTACTGTTTACTGTATGGGTGGTAAGCAACATTTGTATAGTATTTCTATAGCTTAAGAAAGAATAGAAATGTTCAAAAAGGAGTTTTGAATGCTAAGATTAGCAGTCCCAAGTAGGCATGCAGGTCAGTCTCATCCATCCTTTTCCAGCTGTCTCCATATTTGTGAAAACCCTCCAGATTTGTCATCTCCAGGATTATCTTTTCTATTGCTAGTGTGATGAACAGGTAGAGTGTTTCTCATGACAAAGTCTGCATATCTTGTGGGTGCTGAGATCAACCTCATGACATTTTGTTTTGCCGCCCTGCCGTGTTTGTCATATCCTGCCGAGGACCATGTTATTTTGCCATTGTTTGAAAAGAAAGTCTCTCTTTTAGCTTCAGGGATTTCTTCTTCTTCTGAAGATTCATCATTCTCTGGGTTGTATTCCTCCCCATCTTCTTCTGAATCAGAGTTGTCTTGTTTGACATCTGATAAAAATCAGCTCTAGAGCCTGTTCAACGTTATAAGGCGCACTTATGGCTTCAGCACAGAGAGAATTCGGGGTGCGGTCCTCAAGAAGACCACCTGTCTTGTCTTGTTAACGTCTGGTACTGATTGGTTTGGGACAGAACTAACATATTATCACATTTCGTTATGGGTAACTAACTCTGTGGCTGTGATTTCAACTCAATTTGACTGTCGGGTCATTTTGACCCGAAGACAATATTTGTACCTTTTTTCTTTTTTGTAGAGCTTACATGGAAATATGAATAAAGGCAACCATTCAGTTTTTCTAATGTTGGGGTCAATCTAGAAAAAGTCATCAAATTTCAAGTTGAAAAAATATCGTTTAGGGGATTTTTAATTGGTTTTTAACACAGTGGTGGGTCATTTTGACCCGAAGACAACAGGAGGGTTATTAATAAAAGCAAGTGCGATGTGCTGTGGGTTGTCTGATCAACTCACCGCTGCTGCATCTCCTGAGCATGTATTCCTACTATATACACATGCCTCCTTCCCTCCTGGCTATGGGTCCTACTAACTCTGAAAACAAAAGCCCAACTGCATCATAAAAAAAATGTTTCTAGGACTCCATCATCCAGCATCTACTAAGAAAAGGAAGTTTAGGCCAGGAACCAAGGCCTTGATGGAAATCCGAAAGTACCAGAAAAGCACAGACCTTTTGCTAAGGAAGGCACCATTCTCGCGTCTGGTGAGTCTCCCAGCAGTGGCAACAACAAATATATTGCAAATATTTAAGGAAGATGTTTATGTGGTTTTCTGTTATATTTGCATTGACGATAAACATACAGCTTTAGTTTAGTGGCCTGACATGTCTTCTAAACAACATTGTAATATTTTGTGCCATATCTTTAAAAAAAAAATCAGTACATTTTTCTCGATATGTTACAGGTTCGAGAAGTTTGTCAAAGTTTTTCCCGAGGAGCCTTAAAATGGCAGGTGTATGCTCTCCTGGCTGTGCAGGAGGTAAGACGTTTCCACCACTGTCCACTTGTCCAAGCTGCATTTACACTCAACAGTACTGAAACAGTTCTGCGATATGAGAGTGTTTTTAGAAGACCATCAATGGACTGGCTAACTCTGTATGCCCCAGAAATCCATTGCCTTCAACTGGATAAACGTTTAGTCATCCATTATCCATTTAAATTATTATGGCGCAGCTCAGGTTAGGCATGTGTATCGGCAAAAATCTGGCACTGTGATATGCGTCACGATACGAGACAATGCAATTGCATTTTACAGTATAAGGAAATAAAGCTAAAATTAAAGTGCTATCTATCTATCTACTGCAAAAATACAGGCACAACAATATATTGAGGGTTTTTGTTATGTAGGTCATCAGCAATAGAGAACATAAAATACACTGTGCAATCCATCCATCCATTTTCATCCGCTTATCCGTTACCGGGTCGCGGGGGCAGCAGTCGCCACCCAGATCACACTGCACCGTACCAACCCCACAAACCTTCCTGCGGGTGGTGAGTCCACTGGAAGGTACACTGTGCAATCCTTTTAGAAAAAAACAAAACAAAACACACATCAAAAGAAAGAACCCTCTGACCAATTACACTACAATCTAGTGTAAATATTCTATTTTAGAAATTAGATTCATATGTGGAAAAAAAGAAACAGGTGGAATTCTTTTAATGCACAGAGTACCATAAATGTAAATAAACAAATAAGACAAGTTAAAACAATTGAAGCTATTCCGGAACAGAAGAAATGTTAGTTCGACCAGCTAATTGCAGCTACGGCTTCCATATTTCTAAAAATGTATCACCCTGTAATGACATTCTGATCCAATTTAAGAAAGTTAAGAGTATCCCTATGCCAGTGTATATGAGAAGGAGGCTTTGGTGACTTCCTCTGTTGTAAAATAACCCTCCTGGCCAGAATAGTCATAAAAGCTAGGGTCTTTCGGCAAAGAGGACCACAATGATGGTCACAATTGGGTCACTTTTCCTGCCCTTCACATTTGAAATAACAGCAAACACATCCCTCCAATAGCTGTGCAGTTGAGGCCAAAACTAAAATGTTTGAATAAGATCTGCGGGACACTGATGGCACTGATCACAAACTAGTGAAACAGAGCTTTACATTTTAGATAGACAGACCTACATTTAATAAGTCAATACCTTGCACATGTTGAGGACTTATGCAAACATATGAAAAACAAGTATATAAAATGTAATTATTTGGTCAAATGGAAAATAATTTGACCAAACATTAATGGTCCTAAGCTGAAGCTTGTTGATTAGAATATTGACTTTTTTCAAACAATATAAATGTCAAAAAACTGTCAGCATAGTAAACACACAATGCTGTGTAGGTACAATACCAGTTGATATATAGGAACAATTCATCTTAATCAGTCTCACTGTGTGTAAACACACAATGCTGTGTAGGAACAATTCATCTTAATCAGTCTCATATAATCAAATCAATTTCATTAAAATCATTCTCATTAAGATGATCTAAATTGTTATATTTATACTTCTATTATATAACAATATTACTTACTTTATTACATATACACTATAGTCAATAGCTGCAGTTGTAACCTAACTTACATAACGCAACGAGTTCTAACTTGATGAGAAAGAAGACATGGCTCTGGCACTAATTGCTGTGGGCAATGGTGGATACAAAAGCATGTTGGGTCTTCTTGTGCGACAAGCAGATATTTCTTAACATTAGGAGACCACCAGAGGGTTGCAGAGGTCACTGGTTCTGATCAGTGTTCCCTCTAATGTTTCCATTTGTCTGGACATACATACAAGCTCCCTGAGTACACTGAGGCATACAGTACATACAAGCTCCCTGAGTACACTGAGGACCACTATGACCAACATCAGAAGTACACGCTGTGCCCACACACCGGTATCACACTTGTTTAAAACCTGGATCTTATCAAGTTACATGGATTCTTAAAATAATTAAATGAAAGCAGCAATTTCCATTAGGTTACTTTTAATTTAAGTAATTTACCCCACTTAAAATGAAAAAGACAAAAATCTTGTTCATCAGACGTGTAGTATGTTATATGTGAGTGTCCTGCATTTGGCCTAGGTGAAGTCCAGTTGTGGTCTGGGTGAGGGTCTTGCTCTGGAGGGAATGAGACCAGACATAACACTGTGCAAACATTAAAACACATTCACATCTTGCACAATGACATGTGCAGTGATACTGTGTAAATTCCTGTAAAACTTTGTCTGCAAAATATAATTACACATTTTTTTATTAGCATTCATACTACCCATAAATTATCTCGTAGTAACAGCAATTAATTATAAATATCCATAAATGAAAAATCTTAAGAAATGTCACCAAAAAATGTAACAAATCTAACTAAAATTTTACCTTATTTTTCACCTTTGTTGATGGCAAACTTAGCAGAGCAACTGCTAAAAGTGGCAAAGGAATGGCAAATAGAAAACAAAGTGGTTTGCTGTGTTAGTGACCATGCAGCTAACCAGCCATTAAAATGAAATGAAATGGACCCATCACCCATGTCTTGCTACAAGGGATTTTACAACTGTAAATGCAATTGGCTACAGCAATTTATTAAAATTTAAAGTGATATATTTCCAAATACAAATCACAAGTCAAAACAGCGCTAAATGTGGCTGAATTATAAAAGGCATGTGGTAAAATGGATAGCCGAAAAAGCCGGCTCTTAATGGTGAGCTGAGCCAAATGATCTGGCTAACTAAAAAGAGCTGAAATTCCCATCACTACATGGTAAATATACAAGCAATGGTATGATTTGGCTGCGTAGCGTAAATGAACCATCTCGTATCATTGGCTGGACTCCTGTTACTCAGTGAGATACATCATTATGTTATTTTTTGCATCAATTAATACCTACAACACAGTAGGTTTTATGTTGAGTTTTATTTTAAGATTTTTTCGATGTTCTTGTGCGCTCAGAATGTTCGTGCAGTGCGCGATTGTGCACGCCCGCACCTTAGACAGAACTTTTGTTGTGATGTAATCTGAATTTCGGAAGCAACAGTGTTATGGGAATTGTAGTTTTAGACTGTACCGTGGATGTCCTTTCAGCTTGTACATGCTTGACATCACGTTTCTGAAATTGGAACAGAGAGATCTACCTTTGTAATCACTAGAGAAGAAATAATAGCAAAGTAAAAAGATTCATCGCCATGAATATTTGCACATTAATTGTTAATAATAAAAAAACAGTAGCGTGACTTAGAATATCAGTACGATATTGTGAAACGAAATATTGCAATATTACAATGTATCAATACTTTTGTTTACCCCTAGCTCAGGTAGAGACATGGCAGTTTGTTGCAAAACTATTATAACGTATTAACCCTTCATAATCTATGGCCACAAGAGGGCCCCGTCCACAACAGTGTAACAAACATCAACAAATCTTGCCACATATCTCAGTTAAGTAATAAAGGCTCCACATCTGTCATGAGAGTGTTAACAGTCAAACTGACAACGAAGTTTGATGAACTGGGACAACATCACTGTTCCCTCTTAAATTTAAATACTGTGGGGGCTTCAAGATACCAGCTACCCAAAATATGAGTTTTCCAAGTTGCAAGTAAGCAACATTTGCAAGATTTTCTTCGAGATACATGGAAACATCTAGTTACGAGTTTTCAACTAAGCTCCATTTTCCCGCTCAACACAGTTGCGTTGTCACAATTTCCCTCACTGCTCCCTCCCTCTCTCTTTCTCTCTTTCTTTCTCTCTGTCGTGCTCAGTGTCCCTCGCTGTTCCCGCTCTCTCTCTCTCTCTCTCTTTCTCTCTGTTGCGCTGTCTTGCTCACTGTCCCTCGCTTGGTTATTTTACCTATTTTTATAACAATAATATATAATGTTTTCTGTTAAATGTTAATTATTATTATTTATATTATCAATATATTTGTTTATATCTATGTTTTTGTTGTTTAGTTGGGGGGATTTTAATTTAAGTAATTAATAGTATATTTCTGGGTGCTCGAACTAATTTATTGGTTTTTAGTTCTTTTTAATGGGGAAAGTAAATACGGGCCAGAATCGCCAATACCGAGACCATTACTTTTCAATAAATAAGGTGGATGTGTCATTGAATTGCTAAATCTCGATTAATTTTCATGACCTTAAGTGTTTTTTTGTGGTGTTTCCTTTTTTATTATTAAAACCAAGGACAGAATTAGGACAATGTTTATAATAAATGCTATATATAAAAAAATGCTTTATTATCAAATTTCCTAAATAAAAAGTGCACGCAAACCAGTAAACAAACAAGTACTGTTGAGAATTAAATTAAATTTCTAAACAACAAAAACAACTGGTGAAATTATAAATAATATGTAAAAAAAGTTAGCAACCCCGAAAGCCTTTAGTTAATCTGTGCAGAACGAAGGTTTTGGTTACAGGTTTATTGTTCAAGAACAATATCATATTAACATTTTTTGCTTTTAATGCATTTTGTCTGTGACTCACTAACTGTCCAGCTAGGGGTCTTACAGCAGGGCCAGTTTTTTTTATTTATATGTTTATATAAATTGGTAGTGTTTCCACTATACCTGACCAGCATTTTACAAATCCCACATTTTGCTGTTGTCTCGTTTTAGGCTTGAAAATACAATCACATGGCGTTCCTCTTTTTTTTCTCTGTGCGTGTGCTGATGAACCTGAGCTGGTAACTTGCTTGTTTGTTTGCTTTTCGCGTCTTAGTTACGTGAGTCGTGACATCTAATCACAAGATGGAGACGGGGGAGCAAAGTGTGCCTGCTCTGTGCTGACACAGGAGCGGCGAGTCCGGCGACCTGGCTGTTTCCTTGTTTGCCAAAACCGGAGCATTGCAAATGAGAGTAGAACTTTAAGTAAAGAATGTATCTCACCAGGCTAGCATTGTTCCGATACCGACTTGGTATCGATACTATTGATAGTGGATCGATCCACTTATCACTACATACGAGTGCTGTTGTGGAATGGATTAAACCCGTATCTTGAAACCCCACTCTATAAGTTTTCTTTGAATTGAATTTATATTTTGAGTTTGGCCCTGTACATTATATTCCTATTAATTCACATAAACATACTTTATCCAACTGATAGTGACCAGGTCCGTCTGCACGAAGGTTTGACCTCTCCTGCTCTAAAGCATCTCAAAGTGATGCATTTCAGACACATTAATACTAAAGAAGGTAAAATGTGCTTTAGTTGTTCAAAATGAAGACCATAACTTATTTTTGTTTAAATTATATTTGATTAAAAACTGTTGTTTGATGCAATACCAATTACAACACAATATAATTTGAACAAAACACATTTTATTTGAAGATATGCATCAGTTTAAATATTTCTCTGTAATTCTCCACTCCAGGCTGCAGAGGCTTTTCTTGTCAGACTGTTTGCGGACTCAAACCTGTGTGCCATCCACGCCAAGAGAGTGACCTTGTTCCCTCGTGACATCCAGTTGGCAAGGAGGATCCGTGGAGCAGAAAACCTTTAGAGACAGAGAAAAACACACTGTCTGACATGACGTGCAGCAATGCGAGAACTGTTTCTTTATTTGGTTGGTTACCTTTTGACCTGTTTTCATAGCTGTTGTGTTCATGATGCCTCTCAGTTGTATTATGCAAATAAAGATTTATTTTTCAGTAAAGAGCAAAGAGTAAAACAAACAACTTGGGGAATTTTTAAATGTTTTGGCTATGACTTTGTTGTTTTAAAGTAATTTTTCTGTACACTTAAACACCAAGACAAAACAGTATACAGAGTATCCTTTTGGACCGGAGTCACCGATGTGGTGCCCTGGAGCATGTGGTAGCCCCCATGGACTACCTAAGGTGCCTGTGGTGTATGTTCAGAAAATAAAATTGGTCAATAAGAGGGTCCAAAATTGTACTGTTATTGTTCTTTTTTTAATTTGACACACTCGCACTGATATTCAAATGGGTGCAATGACGATGGTGAGACCAGTGTCTGCTGCTGTATTAGGTCCTTAGATTTTGAGTCTTTGGGTCATTTGATTGCATTGCTTCGATATCAATTCAGTATCAAATAGAAATACACAAATAATTAAAAATAATAATAGAATTGTTTATATATTTTGGTGCATGTGCAGTCCTTCAGGTAATGTTCTTTGTATGTATGTTGTTATCTGTACAAACCAGTGTATGATTTGCTGCCACCTAGTGACTGGAGACATTTTCTCAGTCAAGCATTACAGCAATGGTACACTTGTCCAGCATGCCATATTTCATTAGAAGCCCTTCACACTCCCCTGGCACCTAACTCCACCCCAGGGAGGCCTGCCTCACTATTTCAGAAGTACTAGTGTAAGGTAAGAACTGCATGCCCTGTTTTTTTTTTTTTTGATAATTGGTTTCTTTTTGTATGTAGTCAACAGTGAGAATTAGTGATGCACCAAAATCAAAATTCTTGGCCGAAAACCGAAACACCAAAAGAAATTATTATGCCAATTATTAGTACTGTTGCATTTATGGCTATGACTGAACTAAACCAAAAAAAAATAAAAAATCAATCACTGCAATTGCATAAATTAATATTAATGTTTGAAAGAATAACACAGTTACGAAAATATGAAAATATTTATTTAGCACATTCCAACAATGTACAATATAAAATAAAATGTAAAACTTGACCCCACTTGTGTGTACAATAAATGATAATGATTTCAGGTGGTAAATTTAACCGAACAAATTCTTTGCAGATGCACCCTGTCTTAAAAGTGTACTGTCTTCAGCATTACACGTTTTGCAAATTGCTATCTGTTGGTTTTTTAGATATAATGAAATATGTCCAAACTGCAGAGATGTGTTGGCACTAGCAGCGTTTTTTTTTTTTTTGTCATAATTTTCCGCCAAAAACTTGGTGCATCACTTACAAGAATTGCAGGCTGTCTATCAGTTAGTATGTCTCCTCCTATCTCGTTGACTGAGTGCCTATGGTTCTGTTTTTTTAAGTTACAACAGAGACGCTT
>NC_024320.1:2300906-2310954 GCF_000523025.1 Cynoglossus semilaevis
ATAGATAGATAGATAGATAGATAGTGGCTTTACAAACACATCGCAACTTTCTATGCCGCCTCAGCTTTGTGTCCATTTAGTCTGATAAGCAACACAAACCAAAAGAACATTAACATTGATAGAAAGTTGTTAGTCGGATTAGTAAACATTTAGTCGAACGGAATGGGCTGTTTAGAGGAAATTCTGGTATTTTGGCAACTTTTGTAATACGAAAGTAGCCTGAGAGTCTACAATCGGGGCTTTATTTATTCCACGCATGCTATTTTAAATAACTACAGAAATCAGTGCCATCCTTTCTAAATAGCCATGAATAGTTGAAACAGAGTTTAAATGATTTGCGTCATTCCTGAGACTTCAAATTTACGTAAATAAATGACTGTTTAAAGCGACGCTTATAATGATTTGTTGTAACGTTAAAAAGTAGTATTGGCTATGCTAACTTTAGTGTTAGCCATTAAGCTCCGCCTCTTACGCTAACGTGAAGTTCCACACAAACCCCTGCAGAGATTGTAGCTGAGGTTGGGGACAGGGAATTGAACCCTCTGTGGCGGTGGTTTGTTGTCTGGAGTACCATGGTGACGTGTGTTGTCTTTAGTTTGGTGGTTTTCAAGGCAACAGAGGACTCGGACGAGCAAGAGAACGGATTACATTTCAACTCCAGTATAAATCTGTGTTTCTTCTCTGAAGCCTAAGGTAAGTCCTGCAAAAACGTTGGAAAACTTATTGTTTTCTCCACAATAGAAGTTTGTTTTTATAATTCCAGATTCTGTTTAAAATGCATGATGTTGAGAAAAAAAAAACGTCACTACCCTAACTGGTTCAACCTGGTGAACTGATGTTGAGCAAGTTTTGTTTTGTTTTTTTCTGTAACGTCTCATGCTCCTAGCTTACATCTGGAACATATATGTATTTATTTAATACATGTATTAAAGTATATCCAACACGTGTATAAAAAAGCAAACAATTATTATTATTATTATTATTATATGATATTAGTAGGTACTAGATATTATTCTTTATTACATATTATATATATATATTATTATTATTATTTATCTAGCAAGTATACAGTACAAGAACCAGCCTAAACTCACTGAAGGTCATATATGGTCATCTGACTATAATAATAATAATAATTTTCCAACTCATTTTTTTATGTTTAATTTCTTGAGTCTAAGCATGTTGTAGCCTTTGACCTTGGTTCCTACCTGAGAGGAATAACATCTTGCGTTGTCTTTGACTGGTGTTGTCTGCTTTAAAGAGGTTGATATTAAAATGTGTTAATTTTGCTCAGTTGCTAAACTGACACATACACGTTGTCATGTGATCAGTAGCATAATTGTTCTTTTAACTTGTACCCAAATTAGTTAATTTGGCATCAAACTCCATCTCAGGTGAATTAGTAGATGCACATTAGTTGAGGAGCGGCTGCACATTACTTTGCAGTGTGCAGCGAATACTGTATCAAGAGCCAGTGTGAAAACAGCTTTGAGTCAGAAGAAGAAGGTCCAGAAGGAAGTGTAGAGTAAAGAATGAACCTGGGTGATTGTCCATTATAAGTAGTTATCTCTTTAACGTTACTTCGATGTCACTATAGAGCAGGGGTCACCAGCGTGGTGCCCGAGGGCACCTGGTAGCCCTCATGGACAACCTAAGGTGTCCGCGAGTGTGTTCTAAAAATAAATAAATAGAGACTAACCAATGTTGAACGACCTCACTGACCATCTTCCCTTAATTGTGTTACAGATGGCAACACACTTCTAGTGACTCAAGTGTTTACATCATATAGTTGCTGTGCAGTTATTGTTGTGCTAAATGTGTCCTCTTAGACCTGATATGTTGTGTTCAGAGGTGCTCCTTTATTGAGCCAGTTAGTCCATTCACTTTTGCTCAGTGGCATCAAAATGATTTTTCCCAAGGAAAGAAAGTCCAACCTGACACTTTTGTTCTTTTCGGATATTTTTGTGTTGAGACATTCAGAAGAGCCCTTTGACAACCAAATAAGGTTCAACCAATCACTTTTCTTATTAAATCTGCTTATCTGGATTTGTCACCTGATTGACTGATTAGATATTTGTCTTTGTAGTACATTTAGTTTGTAATGAAGTGGCTGTTGAATTGACAGGAGATGGCCACACATGAGTGGACTGGATGTTGAGTGCGACCCAGTATACACTAATCCTAGTTTCAGACAAGTAAAGCTTGAATTTCTCAGACTTTTTGTCAGATTCCATTTCTTCGTCATGAGCTCGTTGATATGGTCATAAAAAACATATCTCAATATTTCTCTAGTATATCTCAATATAAAATATATATCTTTATATTTTTCTCTATTCAGAAATAAGAACATAAGCTCGCAAAGCCACACATTACAAATCACACAGGGATATTATTTAAAAGAAAAAAACATGTAAATAAAAAAAGCATTAAATTAAAATAAACATGCAGAAATTTAAGAAAATATACTTAAAGAATCATATTTTGCTCAAGTGCTTCCTCCTATTTAAAAACACAACAGTAAACAACTGTAACCGTAAGAGCTGTGTCTTATTCTTCTTATTCTTTCAGAATACTGCTTTAAGAATAGACAAAGTGGTTTTATTTTACCATTTTAATTGTTTTTTAATTAAAACAGGAAAAACCCTGAGCACGCCGGTGTTTTTTGCAATGTAGCCAACTGCACTTTGAAAGCACCCTCCATTTTGAACTGCTCTGTTTGTCGACCCAAGTAGTTCCAGAGGGATGCACAGAGTGAACCCTCTTGTCAGCCAGCCTGTTTGGAGGTGGGAGATGAGGAAAATAAACGCAAATGCACAGGGCAATTTAGCAAGACTAGTAAGATAATAATTAATTTTCATTAATCCTGCTATCAATGGATTTATTGATTATCGCCCCACGCCCTCTCATTCTTTATGATGAATACAAATATATCAATCACTCAGTCCTATTTCATCATAATTTGATCATAGCCTAATGTCTTTTATACATCCTTCACTACTAAAATCAAATTAATACTCCTCCACCCTGCTGCTTAGACACTAAGGTGATTAGATCTCCTCCAGTCTGCTTGAGTACCTGCATCAGCCCCGTACTCTCCGTGTATGCTGACGACCATCGTGTGTTTACACATAAGGCTGAAACGCTCCCCACCCCGCCAGTTTTTTCAGAGCTGATTAATTCACCTCCATCTGGCAGCAAAGACAAAGCCCAGGTGACTCTCTGAACAAACACAAGAGCACATTAGTGAACCACTGCAGCTTTACTTTATTGTTTTATCTTACTTCACTTTCACTTTGGTCATAACACAAGAGCACATTAGTGAACCACTGCTGCTTTACTTTATTGTTTTATCACACTTCACTTTCACTTTGGTCATAAATTCTAAAACTGTTTGGTGTTTTCTTCAGTCTTGTACTTGAGACTGACTGGTGCTGCAAATTCAGAAGTCTAAGTGAAACTGAAAAATCCCGTCACCCCATTTCGTGTGTGTGTTTGTGTGTATCTGCTATGTGCGAATTAGCCGACTAATCCTATACTCTGTGGATTAAATCTGGGTCAAGACAAATAGTGGCTATCCTCAAAAAGAAAATCTGACTGAATTGTGTCAGGAATGTGTTATTCCTTCTAACCAGAGCATTAACTGTGTTTTTATTGCATCTGCTTGTGTGAGATTATAGAACATGATTGTTGTGTGCAGAACTGTTCTACAGACAGGCAGAAACTTGTTCTAGATAAACTTCCCTCAGTGACTCTGAAATACCTTAAAAGGAACGGGTTAATCTGGAACTCTATGGATCCTGAAAAGTAAAATTAAATTGTAAATGTGTTAACTGGATTTCCGTCTCACAAAACTGTAACTTTAAATTTACATCATTTAAGAGAAATAGGATGTCATTAATGTGTACATTTTTAAGCACATTTCTTCGTTTTACAAAATTTAGTGTCGATCCTAATGAATGTTTCGAACAGAAGGTGGTGCAAGCAGCTAATTTTTCTCTTCAAGAATAAAGGAATCTGAAGAATCCGAGATCTAAACACACGTGTGCGGAAAAAAATCACACGTTTTTCATTATCATACATACAATATAATTTGATATGAAAGAGTTCATCGGTTGAGTGTGTGTTTGTTAAAATGCTACAACACTTTCTAGACTAGTGTGTCACTAAAGTTCACATTCAACTGAAGCTCCGCTGGTCACCATGGAAACCACACAATAGCAACTCAGGCCAGTCATTTTTGAAGTCTCCATGGCTGCATGTTATATACTGAGAGGAATCTATATCCACTTCAGCTTCTTAGTCTTACTGTATGTTTGCTGATGTGTACTGTGCTGTACAGTACTGCTTACTGTACTGTTGACTGAGGGAACTATTTTGGAATGACACTATGATACGCTTTAAAAAACAAACAATAAGAGATGTCTTTGGTAGTTTGGATTTTACTCAACATTTTTGTCAAAATGTATTTTTATTTGTATTTTCTTTTTAGAATTTCATCGTGAAAAACAGCGGTCTTAGCTCTTAGAGATTCTGCATCGGCCATTTTGTGTATATTATTAACACATTAGGGCTCTTGAAGATTGTTGATATTTATCCATAAAACTGACCACTATTCACTTTGGTGATGGGTTAAAAGCAGAGGTCACATTCGGTTGTGTGCAGTGGTGTGCTGTGTCACAATGACAACTAGTTCACTTCACATCACTTCACTTAATATCTGTTTGTTGTTTCAGGAACTACTGTATTTCAAGGATCTCCTCTCGACACACAGCTGACAGCGTCGGTTTGTCAGTTTATGAAATAATTATTTATACGAAAGACGATGAAGAAAACAGACGTTGGTGGAGCAGGAGGAGGCGGATGAACAGTAATGAGAGGCGACATCATGGCGCGACGAACAAACTCAGGTTGGTGAAGATGGAGATTTAGCTCTTTACCAAACTTTTCTTAATGTTCTTTAGGGTACACCTTTAAAGGGATAGTGGTTTTTTTTTTTTTTTACGTTTTTGATTGACAGTCAGCGCTGACTGAGCTGTTCACAACTCCAGCCTGTACTGTTAGTACTGTACACAAAAGAGTACAGTACTAACAATACTGACTGACCAACAGTTCTCTGATAAATTTGTGATATTAAATGATTTTCATGGAGCTTTTTTTCCGACAGTCACGGCTATAGACAGCGTTACTACGACAACAGCTTCACTCAGTGTTACAATAGTTACTGCTGTTTTCATATCTGTGGCTGCATGTGTGCATTTGATTGACTTTGTCATTGTGTTGCATTATGTACTTTTAAGTGAGGGAACTAGTCTGAGAATGTCAGGAACACTCCCATAACACCCACCACCCACCACCAGCGCATCATGAAAGGAAAATGTCAGGGCACATTTTCCTTTCATGTGGACCTCATATTCCTGGCTGCACTGAATGAACCTTTCATGCCTTTATAGGCTTACGTCATGAATCTGATGGAGAAAAGTCAATTCTAACTTTAATAGTTAACCAATCAATCACACAGTCCTTGAGTCCTCGAGAAGGCAGTATGGATGACCAATCTTCATCAGACGATCATGACCGACCAACAGCTGTGGTTTCTCCCCCAGGGATCGAGGCCGAGTCGTTACCGCTGATGGACTTCGTAGACAGTTGCACGGAGTCGTGCAGCAACAGTGAAATCTTTGATATCAGTCCTCAAGAATTTAAAATGGAGGAGCAGGAAGTGGACGAGGACGAGGAGGAGGAGGAGGTGCAAGAGCTTGACAAGAAAGAAAAAAACATAAAACAGCAAGACTTTAAGAAACCATCTTCATTCACAGAGCTGAGGACACCTGGAGGCAGGAGGAGGACTCCTGAATCACCCAGGTGCTCTGTCTCCACCAGTGTTCACCTCTCATATGTCACCGTTGTTGCTGTTAAAAAAAATGTATTTATCTTTTTTAATCTTTACAGAAATTTGTTTGTGCGCAAGATACCAGACTTCTCAAAAGTGGCCCCCAGAGTCCTCTTCCCCAAAGACAACGTCCTACGCAGCGTGAGCAAACGCCCCCCAGTGTGGGACTCTCTGTCTCCAGACTTTCCCCAGAATCCAGCAGCTTTTGCCAGAGATGTTCTCCTGAACACCATTGACGGAGCCTCCAACATCAAGGTGCAGCAGGCCATAGCTCTGGTGGAGCAGCTGCAGGTACTGGCAAAACACAAAACTAGACTGAAGGAGGGGAACCTATGGTTGAAGTTGGACACTTCCCCAGGTCTCCTCAGGTTCAAATAGTGATATTGTTGTGACCTTGGTGTCGAAAAAACGTTTATATTTTTGCCATATTTATGCTAAATGCTGATGTAAATCCAAAGCCTTTTGTCCATCCTCCGAGTTTTTTTACATGGAAATGTAGTACATTTTTGAAGAACTTGTAGATGTGTACAACAACACATCAAATGGTAGAACTGGGATTCAAAGAGATGGTCTGCTCTGGAGTTAATGTCCACACAGACCACCACTGTCTCCTGCTCTGTATTTAATGTCCTTACAGACCACCACTGTCTCCTCTGTCTTAAATGTCCACTAAGACCACCACTGTCTCCTTTGTCTTAAATGTCCTTACAGACCACCACTGTCTCCTCTGTCTTAAATGTCCACTAAGACCACCACTGTCTCCTTTGTCTTAAATGTCCTTACAGACCACCACTGTCTCCTCTGTCTTAAATGTCCACACAGACCACCACTGTGGGCAGGGACGTTTGAAACAGACATACTTTTTTTTTCCAATTTAGGATGCTTAAATGACTACATTTGACACAAACCCCCCAGACCCAACTCCCTCCCCCATTCCCGCTCTCCCCAGAGCTAAAATTGAAAATATTTTACATTGATTTTGGTCAGAACTCTTTCATTCAGCTCTTTTCTCCATGTTCTAATTTCTTTGTACACCAAGTCATTTACACTTGTTTTAAATTGTGCTTAAAGTTCACTTTCCATGCATTCATTAAAAATAAATAAAGATAGAAGCTAGAACTGGACCTGACTTGAATAATATTCAAACGAGAAGTACATTATATATTTATTATACCTACAATATATACTGTACATATATATATATGTTCAACTTGTCCTTTTCTCCTTTCCTGATGTTGACATCTGCAGGAAAACTACGACAGACTGCTGACTAAACACGCCGAGGCAGAAAACACCATTGATCGCCTGCGTGTGGGAGCGAAGGTAGTTGATGTAGCAGTGACTTCTTAATATTATAATTAATCACCTAAATATAATATACACGTTTGCTTGTTGTAAATTGTTTTACTATTAAGATCACCAAACAACAAAAAACGTTTTACCTTAACATTAATTATACAAAACCAAACAAAATAAAATAACTTTATGAAACAAGTGAGTTGAACAGAGAGACATTATGTCTCCTTTTATTGACCTTGACACCTGCAACAGACTCCAAAAATATTGAGACAGGAGTGAACATTCAGGGAGGTTTAGCATGCTTAGTCAGTATGCTAGCTGGAAACACATGCTAATCGAGTATCGTAACTGTTACCTTTTTGGTTAGAAATTGAAGTTTCTTAACTGCTGTGTCATCCTGCAGTAGGAGGGAGATCGTCCATTAGGAAAACCATCATTTTTAATGTGAAGGAACATAAGACATCTTGCTCTACATTTCTTCATTTTTACCTGACTAAATGAACAGCATTAGCACATGTTCATTTTTTGTTTTGTTTTATTATTTACTGTCACCAGGTGAATCTGTTCTCAGAACTTCCAAAGCCCAGTCCAGTGGTTCAGTCTGGACTCAACTTCAACCCTTCCAAGTTGGTGACCTTGGACTTTCCCCGAGCTCAGAGAGTGGAGCTGCACTCAGATTCCCCTCAAGCAAATGAACAAGGTGCTCATAAGGGTTTGTTGTTGTTGTTGTTGTTGTTCGATGATCTTCACCTCATCATCTAAATCAATGAATATTGGTGTGAATGTAAAGATTTTTTTGACATCACTCTGTTTCTCTTTTCACAGAAATGAACTTCAGCAAGGGAACACAGATCACTCCTGAGGTTCTCCGCAGTCAGGCGGAAAAGTTCTTCCATCAGGTAGAACCTTCTTTATTTTTAATCAGTAAATAAATAGGGTAACAAGCTTTGGATTTTAGATGGTGTGGTTAAAAGATGATGATTTTTGTTCTTTGTCCTTCAGCTGTACTCTTTTGAGGAGATCTTGAAAAACGATTCCTGTCAGCCTGTTAAACAGATCAAGGTAAGAGAAACTAGCCTGACTTCTTTGGAGCTTTGACTCTGTTTATTTTCCCATTTGCTGTCAAACTGATGACCTTCTGTTGTCTGGATATCAGGGCCTCCTACAAGTGGTGGAGGAGCTCAACTCTCTGGAGAGAGGTTATCTGTTGGCGATGGATGAGGACGCGCTCCGACAGCAGCGAGGAGAAGAAACAAATCCTTTTGATCGAGAACGGTGAGAAGTTGGGTCCAAGAAATGTGAACACACAGCTGGTCGGCACTTACCGATAAGTGATCAAGAAAGTAGCCGGAACTACCAAGCTACAAACCCTGAAAGCAAATATAAAAAAATAAATAAATAAAATAATTTCCGAACTGAGATAAGAAACAGTCATGATGACAAAGATGTGTGTAAAAATGTGTGACTCTGAAGGTTTTGAATATCTTAATTAATATAACTAATTTACAGTCATCTATCCATATATATATATATATATATATATATATATATGACAGTTTTAATTATCATCTCTTTATTTAAAATAATATGTTTTGAATTGTTCCCACAACCGTCCAGTTGTAAGACAACTCACTTCAGTCTTATCTTGGGTTTATTGGGTCAACATGTGGTCTGCAGAATGTGGGCTACTTGGACTGATTATCTGGACACACACACACACACATCTATATGACCAGAAGAGTATGTTCCAGAGGCCTTCTTAAGTCAGTTAAATAGACTTTCTCTTCACGTTAGTTTTGTCATTTCCTACCAGGGACCTGGAGCAGCTGATCGGTCGGTTTCGTCTGCACGTGGAGGGGCTGAAGGAGCAGGTGGAGGAGATGCTTGTGGAGGAGTCTAAGTGTGAGGCTACTCAGTCGTCACCTCCCCAACCTCCTCCTCTATCTGTTCCCTCAGAAGAGGAAGATGATGAGGAGGTGGAGGAGGAGGAGGGGCAGGAAAGTGACAGACACCCAAAGGTACCATCTCCAGTAAGACTCCCTCAGTCAGGGATGTCTATCCGTTTGTTTGTTTGTCAAGTCATTTTGGATTTGCCTTTTAAAAAGAAAACTTGTAAAGAATTTCAGGTTTTGGAAGAATCGTGTTACTAATTGGTTTTCTTTCCACTACGTTGCCTTCCATCAGAGGCCTGTACTACGAAGGTGGCTTAACATACCCAGGCTTTGTGTTCAATGTCTAGCTTAACAAAACCTAAACCCCCTAAACAGTTAAACAGTTCCACGATGCCGGTTATTAACTTGCTTTGTCAAGTGAGATTAGTGTGCATGTTCAAATAAAAAGGGATGTTCCACATAATTTTAACCAACGTCCGTGCAAAATGCATGCAGGGAAAACATATTTCAAAGTTGTGAGAGCTATATAAAAAGACCATCAATCTGCCAAAAGCAGCACTCTTGCTCCCATCAAGGAAAGGGAGGTGTGCTGATGAACACCGATTCATATGAAAATACTCCCCTTAGTGTTTTTATTTCTGAAGCTCAGTATTGTGCAACGTCTACACATTATCCCCTTATTCATTTGAAAAAATAAACTAAATGCTGCCATCAGATTGCTGCCCGGATTATTCCTGCTCCTATAATACTAAATAAACAGTTCATAAACTTTTGTGAAAGTTGAATCAGAAACGCAACACTGCTGCTTCAATCCTACTGCACATGCCTACAAACATAGGCAGACTGAACTTTGATCTGTAGTTAGTGGTCAAACCCAGTTATGAACTAAGCATAAGTTACTATGGTGATCTAGCTGCATTCAAAGAGAACCACCTTTGTAGTACACAAAAGCCTGGCTTTAGACGTG
>NC_024320.1:2311232-2324541 GCF_000523025.1 Cynoglossus semilaevis
TGGAACAGAGAGAGTCATTTAGAGAATATTAGTTAATAACCTAAATCATCGTTGTTTTCTTGCTGTTGACCAGGATGGAATCATCTCCCCAGAGATGGACAGTGGATTTCTTGGTTCTGAGAGCAGCCATTTCACTGGTGCTGTAGCTCCCAGTCTTCTCCACCAGGTGTCATCACAAAGGTACACTTAACTATTAAAGCTAAGAACACAGTGCGGGCTGCATGACTTTTAGTTTTTTTTTTTCCAAGAGGACATGGAGTCGACCTCACCTAGTCAATGATGACCTCTTTGATATTAAAAAAAAAATCACATGAGGGGGGAATGCTTTTGGAAGAACCTTTATTCACTAAAGATGTACAGTTGATCCACAGAATTGATACAAACTACTACAATTACTACAATTTTTTTTCTCTTGTTTGGCTACAAGGTACAACGAGCATCTGATCGGTGAAGTACGACAGTGTATGAAGAACCTGAAGGAGATGATGGAGAGGAAAATACAGGACGAACCAAGCTGCGAGCCTCCTCACTATCCACACTTCAGACATGCGCCTCCATCTTCAGCCATGTCCTGGGAGGACAAAGAGAGTCACAGGCAGCCACTGTCAGCTCTGTCAAGAAGGTGCCCGGCAGCACCTCTTAAGGTGGAACCAAGAAGTGCCGAGTCGGAGCATCGAGAATCTTTCCTTGGACATGGCAGCACTCTGCGGAGTAACAGATTCAATGCCCCACCACCACATTCTACCTCCATTCCTCCTCCTGTTCAACACCTGAGGACAAAGCTAAAAGAGCCCAAGAGGAGCAGTCCTCGCCACCAGGTGGCGTCACAGAGGTGCGTCTTTCTACACTGGATATAAACACATTTTATGGACAGCAAGGCTGTCAGACAATCGTAGCCTTTAAATTAGATTAATCACAGAGTGTAGCTGTGTATTAATTGTTAATAACTGAGATTTTAATTAATGATGATCAATCATTCATTTATCATTTAAAATAATTAACTGATTACATGGTGGTCAGTGGCATTGCACTTTAAATTAAATTTAAATTATTTTTTACTCTATTTTTGCCAAGAAAGAAATTTTTATTTGCATTCGATTTGTTTCAGATCTTTTTTTGGCTAATTTTATTATTTAGAGGACTTTTTTTTTTTTACAATTTCCATTAGGATAAGTATAGTCAAGTCAATTATTTTTCAAACATATTTGTGGTAAATAAAACATAAAACAAATGTTTTATGTTTTATATATAAAACATGTCTATATATTTTATGGACATAAAACATATTTTATTTTATGTATTAGGTATTAGGTTTACTTGTTGATACGGTGTGACTAATTGTGCTAGCTTTTTCCTATATTTTGACTAACTTGTACACGTTCTTGTCTAACTTAGCTATTTCTGATCTAATTTGAGTCATTTGACCAGAACTAGTGTTTATTAAACTAAAGTAAAACTTGGTTTATATCTCTCCGTCTGAACAGACCTGCAAAGACATCTCCTCCTGAAGAGTTTGGAGAAGTCAGACGAACTGTCCACACACCGATGGACACTTCCTGTTTACTCAGACAAAATAAACTGCTGCGACAAAATTGTAAGTTCACTCTTTCTACTAGGATTTTTTAGCAGGTCACACACACATGTAGGGTGCAGATCCCTGGAACAAATTAATAGGTTTTTAGTTATTTTTAAATGGGGATAATTCAATCGAGATATGAGCGGATTGAGACACGAGTGCTGTTGTGGAACGGATTAGACACGTATCTCGGGGGTCCATTGTATAAACATGACATAACTGTCCATTGTCATTCTACAAACATGGTTCTGTCTCAGTTCAATTTAACTGTCCATTGTCATTCTACAAACATTCTGTCTCAGTTCAATCAGTTTGTCACAGACTCAGCATCACCGACCAAACAAAACTGATTTCAGCAGAGCTCATATCACATGTCATGAATGTAAATGTGATCTGACGGACTTTTGTTCCTCACATTTGTCTTGTCCCTCGTATATCTCAGGGCATGTCCGCACAGGGAACATCATTAGGTCGAAGCGGTAAAATATTTTATTGTTACTGCATTTTGACGATATCCGATACGTTAATATTGTCAGTAAAAGTTCTTCAGAGCACTGAGGCATCTGACTAGTCTGTCGCTGGGGCATTATAGTATTTTTAGAGCACACATCATTCAGGGAAACTCAGGCATTGTGTTATCGGGTTTTCAATATAGGAGGAAAAACCAATAACGATTCTTACAGATTTTACATAATTGTACTAACATCGGACCGAGACATCCCTAGTTACGGCCTTTCATCCACATGGCAACAGCATTCTGGGTGCCCTATAATGGTATTTTCTCATAACAGTTTCCAAACTTTGAAAACTTTGAAAATTTGACAACGCCTCCTTGCCGTTTTTGTCTTTAGGACTGTTGAATCACTTTTTTTACAACAATGATGTCACGTGACCAGAAGAACCTGGCAGACTGTAAGAGCAAAAAAGGCGGGTGGCGGAGTTGTGTTTGTGCTGCAGGCGCTGCTGTGTTTATTAGAAGTAGAGATGTCCGACGATATTTGCCGATCGTTATTATCAGCCTGATAGTAGCATACTTTTTTAAGCATCTGATCTGTAAGAATCATTATTAGGTTTTCCTCTGATAATGATAACCTGATAAATAATGCAATGTCTGGGTTTCGTCAAATGACGTGTGCCCTGAAAACAGTTTTGGGGATAAAAGCCTGTGTATGAAAGTGAAGTCACTAGATGGCAGCATTGCAGTTTATTTAATTAATGTATTTAAATATTCAGGGGATTGTGTGCAGAATGCTAGTGCCAGCAACTCAAACAGTGGTTTGTACAGATAAATAAATAAATATTACTAGCCCTATATCGGTATTGGTTGATATCGTAATTGGAAATTTAGTGTTCAGCATATCAGATATCGGACATCCTCAATTAGAAGCATTTCAACAAACCCTCATCGCACTATGTCACCTACAAGAGCATTCAAGGCACATGCAAAATTGCATGCTCTTTTTCTTCTTCCGTTGTCTGGTGGCTGTGTCCGTTTACAGCACCACATTTAGGTGTGCCATATGTTTTACATTAGTTTTACCCAGAATTCCGTTACCATGTGAACATCACTATTTATCGATCCAACGACTTGGATTGATACATAACATCTTTCCCACCCAGTAAAAAACATCCCCACGGCCTCAGCCCCCTCTCTTATTAAAATATATTGGTTTGTGTCCAGCTTACAGTGTGTCTGATGATGAACACAGTGACCTACACACTGGATCCGTGCAATCCAATTACAGCTCCATTTCAAGCTCCACCCCCACCGCACCTCATCATCATCACGATGATCCTTTCAAAGTGCTGGACTCCACACACCCCATAAGCCATCAGTAGGTGTTTGTGTGTTTGTTTATACAAAGTGTGTGTTTGGTCTGGTGAAAAATAACCACATATACACACTGTATACATGCTGTATTATCCTTTCAATGCTATGGCTTCAGTCTCCTTTACTATCTGTTGGTCAGATGCGAGGCTCAAGGTCCGATTGATGACTTCAACGAAGTCAGACGAACAGCCCAGTCACCGCCAGAATCTGTCTACAAAGTCAGACAAACAAAACTACAGCAGAAGAGTACAGGTAAACACTAGTTTCGGAAGAATAAATATTACTGAGGGGATCATGCTTGCTCTGTTTATTAGAATTAAAAAATATATTGTATATATATATATATTTAACAACCCAGATTGTGAGCTTAAAATGTTTTTTCTTTCAGCTCAAAGGTCTCATCTTTCACACTGAGATGAAATCCAAAATATCAAATATGTTTCCATCCTTTTGAAACTGGTGTAGTAAGGCAGGCACTAGGCTTTTCTAGGCATTACTGGTTGACACACAGGTGTAAAATTAATACATGTGCTTGTTTTTCATTTACAGTCATGAAACTAGGCAAACCAAGACTGGCAATTAACTTTTTGAAGCAGCCACCACTGCAGACTTAGCCTCTGATGATCAAGTTTGCTCAGACTTTCCCCTCAGAGAAGGCAGCCGATGTTCACGCTCAAAGTCTGACCAGGGAGAGAGAACACAGGCCAGGGACAGATACTTGAGTCCACTGTCTTTGTCCAGCAGCAGAACTTCTCTTGCTAATGCTTGTTAATGATGAGTTATAACTAATTGAAACAAGAACCAACATTTTGCTTCATCAATCTGCAAAAAAAAAAAAAAAGTCAGCTTTAATGGTCACATATTAAAGTATTGTTATTGTGTGGTTTGCAAACCAAAAAAAATATACAAAATACAAAACTCAGACTTTTGGAAGTTTTTTTAAAAAACAGAAAAATTTAAACAAACTGGTCACAAGAACAATAATGACCAGGAGCAGTGACTGTTTTACAGTTCCTAAATTTTGGTACCAAACTGTACCCTACATTCACCATGTTCTCCTCCAGCACACAGGGAAACATTAATAAAAGTTTTAAACTCAATTCAGATTTTTCTTTATTATTTAAAGCTATTTAAGAGAAGATGTTTGACTCAAAGTTAAAACACATACTTTTGTCATGACTATCAACAATATTTTTTTTCTTCTGTTACTTCAGTCTGGTAGTGAGATTATTTGTCCAGTTTAATGAAAAATAATCTATTTAAGCACTAGCCATAATGCCAATTAGCCCATTAGCCTTTTGGCTAAGTTTAATAATAATAATAATTAAGAGATAGTAAAAGAGATAATGTAGCATACTTTTGTCATGATTATTATTAGCAAAACTTAATTGGATCATGTATACAATCTAGCAGTCTTTGGCTAAATATGTAGATACTTAAAGGATGTCAGTCTTATAGGTATGCTTGGATAAAAAAAATCTAAAATTTATGATGACACTTTTCTATGTAGGTTCGTTCAAGTCATTGTATCCAAAGCAGTTCAGTAGATGACACCAAGACTGTCTTGGTTTCTAGATGACAGTTTACCTCTTCACCCAAGAGTCTTCTTCATTAGTTCTAACTGACTGCTGGACAGTTCTGGTCTTCATCCTCAGAGTGACTGAACACCTGAACAGGAAGTCAGGAGAGTAAAGTGTTTTAATGGAAGGACGTTGTAATCAATAGGGTTAAGGTGTGAATAGGGGCTTGTTAAAGTCACATGGGGGGGTCGGTGTAACCTGAGGGTTTCCATCCTTGAAAGTGTGACCTTTGTCCTTAAGATGTAGATAAACCACCTGAGTCCTGGCCTGTTGAACTGGCTCTGCTGTGCTGCTTCATGTGTTTGTATAGTGGTTGTTTGGTTTCCCTGATATAGAGGTCAGGGCAGTCCTGACCACATTGCTCTGTTTCTGGTGCCGTATTGTCCTTCAGGTAAACACGTTTTTGTCTAAGAGTGTTAAGACGTCAGAAACGTAGGTTAATCCGTACAAGTACAGGTCCTCCCGGTCTTTTTTTGGAGATGTTAGATTAGGTGAAGGCCCAATTGGGGTAGCCACAGGTCTTCCTAAGGGTTCCTCTGATGTGTGACTGTTCCTTGACCTTGCCCCCTCTTGTGAAGGAATTTGTCTTGCTCTGTGGTCCAGTGTTATGATTAGGGGTGGGTAAAAATGTCAATTCATCAATGCATTGAAACCCCCCTCGTCCGCCCTAATTCAATATGCAGCAGTGCTGCTTGTGAGAGTGAGATGCTCCAACAGTGAGTGGTGTGCTGGTAGTTAAGATCCTTAAATTTATATCAAGGTAACTGTGCCTATTTTTATTCATTATTAATGTTAGAGTGTGTATTCATAAACCAGAAAGTGACATGTTTATGGTTGTCTGCCTTATACTTTATTCCATAACTGATGGTTAGGTGGGTTTTCTGTACACTTCGATGAATAGGTTTGTCTTATATTTCCATTATACAACTCTACTGTGCATATAGAGTTGTGCATATAATTGTGTGGGAAAGGGTAATACAGTCTAGAGAGGGTTGATAACAGTGTGAGAGAGTTTGTAAAGGGTAAATATATACGTAAATAATATAATAACTATCTCGCCTCTACTTTGCGGATTTTCCCTTTTTAGCGGTGGGTCTGTACCTGTACCAGAGGTTGGCCATGATGGGAGATACTGGAGACCCCAGGGTGCATCCATGTTTCTGCATTGAACTGGAAATTGGTAGTGTTTGGTCAGAGATCCAGGAGGGTGGAAAATCTGGTCTAGGGTGAGAGCGCTTGGAATTTAGAAAGCAGGTGAAGAGGGAAGGGACATTGTATGAAACCATCATTTCAACTGGTTCTAGCTTGATCCATTCACCATGCTTGCAAGGCCTTGTGGGTTTCTGATGTGATGGGTTGGGTTGCCAATCAGTGGTGCTAGGAAATGGGATAAATGTGATGGTGATCATAACTTCCATCCATTATATAAGGGCATGGTCGTCATTTGTTTTACTACAACTCTTTGTTGAGGTGTTCAGTCGTTCTGAGGTTGAATACCAAAACTTTATAACCTTCAGTTACAACTGATAAAGACTTGGATGAAGAAGAGAGGTGAACGTAAGACAGTTGAGTCGTCCTATACTACCTATACTGAACAGTTTATTAATATTGTTCAATTATACAGATTATGGAGTAAGATTATTCAATGTTAGTGCTGAAGCTAGGTGGCTAACTACTGTAGAAAGCTGATATCTACTTTAAAAATGAATAAAAAGTACTTCTAATTACTGCAGTACTGTATGTCCAGGAACTCATTATACATTTTAATTTGTAACCACATGATTAGGGTTTAAAAATATTTTGTCACTTCACATTAAAATATACAATTGTTATTTGGTTATGTTGCTATCACAGCAGATGAAACTGACAACAGAACTCCTCATCATCATCGTCTTATTGGCTCTGAGTGTTGGGCTCATCAGCGTGAGCGATCTAAACGTAAGAAGTCAGTTATTATTTCACATGTCTCCATGTTTATTTCATAACTAGTTGTTATTGAGTCCAAACTATTATTGGTCTGATTAGGAGCAGCTGGAGGACATGACACACCGACCCACTCCTCGTCAGTCTGCTGTCGTCTTTGTCCTCACCGCAGAGACAGCAATCCAGGTTTGTTTAATATCATTCTGCTCACACAGTTTGGTGGACAACATATTTAAAATGTCAACATGAACAGATGAAACATTTTATTTTATATATGTATTTTATATCACACAGATGTGAATCCCTTATCTCTGAATGCAGAATAAAAATATGTTTTTAAAGACTAGTCTACTGGGTGCCATTTCCACCCCCTGCCTACTATCTCCCACCCTTCAGAAACAACTTTGTTGTAGTTGACACAGTGTTTTACCAGAATTCATAGTACACATGATTCAAACTACTGTTCGCACTCTTGAATTGAAAGGTAGAAAAAGTGTAAAATGAGCCCAGCACATGTCCATCTGCAATTAATTAGTAAAAATTAGGGATGTCCAATATTCATTCTTTGACGATATACCGACAAAAACCGACAATGATTCTTACGGATATTACAAAATATGCTAATATTGGGCTGATATTTTCGGACATCCCTAAAAAAAAGTTTTAATATAGAAAACATATAACAAACTGTTTTGTGTGGCAGATTCTCTGAGACAAATAAACCACCAACCAGCCGTCTCCTCAGACGGAGGAACAAAGAAACGACCGTCTGCAGCTGCAGCTCCAGCTCCAACTTCACTGCCTCACTGCACGTTACTGGGACAACCAGTCCTGTAAGTGATCTGTCAGAGATTTGTGAGGGCACTCAACCATCACAATCATTTGTATTCTAGGTATATCTGATACTGATCAAACCTGCTTCTGTTTCAGGTTGTACTCACTGCCACTCTGCCTATCTCCTAGTAAGAGCACCAGCACACCATTGGAGGTTGGGGGTCAGAGGGAGTCGGAGGCTGGTCTGAGACGCTGTTTTTCAGCTGACCAGCTTTGCTCCCTGGACCTGTCACTAAACAGAGCCATCAGAGCCGCTCAGAGGATGAAACACACCTCCAGGCACATGGCTCGCACTCAAGCTCTGGGTCTGCAGTATCAGAATCTGCTGAGTCGGTAGCATTGGTTGGGATGTGCAGTATAAAGCGGCATTGGACATAATGTGTCTTAATTTGTTAGTTGTATTTTGTATTTGTATTTTTTTAAAATCTCAGGTACACGTTTGCACTGTTTCCTCACAGTGAGCAGGTTTTTGTCCTCTTTGTTCTCATGTTGGTTTTGTGATTAATTGTCAAGTTATGGTTTACTGCCTCTGCAAAATATATTACCTATAACTGCTCTTAACTTGCCAGACCTATTTCAAATATGGTGCTAAAATGGTCACAATAATGAAGAACTGTAGATCAGTTTGATTGTAAATTCTTAACTTTGTCTACATAAAAAAATCCTTTAGTGTGGATGATATAGGAGGTTTAAGCAGTATGTTCTGGCTGTGCTGAGCGCCCCCTGCATCTAGATGCAACTGAAAATTACAGCACTTGTGTAACTTTTGTTTTGAAATTGTATTTCCAGAGGACAATATTCTCTTTACTAGTTGTGTATTAGTTGTGTTTCTACACACTGTATTTCCAGAGGACAATATTCTCTTTGTTGTGTATTAGTTGAGTTTCGTATGTACAGACTCAATTTAAAATCGTGTATAGCTGCTATGTGGAAAGAAAACTTGTCTCTTTTTTCTACAGATTCATTAAAAAAACACGTTTTTTATCATTTTTATAAGCCAAATAAATTTGAGAAGTAACATTTCCCTGTTTTTTTAATTGAGGAAATAATATTATATGATTCACATTCAATAAAAATGAAAGAGATCATGTGATTCAGACGTTACAACGGTCAGGAGAAAGTTAACTGCTGTCATAAATCCAGGAGGAATATGGGTAATTTAAAAAACTTCACAAAATCCAGTGTCCGATTAAACCGGTTGACAGAATTTTAATATATTTATTCTTTATAAATACAGTAAAATATCCGGATGGTAATCTCAAACGTTTACTCCAAATACGTCTACTTTACTGTCAGCTGGAGTTATTGTTTTCCTGCTCAGTCACACCTACCTTCACCAACTTGTTTTGTTTTGTTTTTTACCGTCACGTGACTTCATTCCATTCCTGAGGTTTCTTTCTTTAGCGCATGCGTTCTTGTGTGTTATGGAAAAATGGCCGTCCTTTGTGTTCTTTGCATGGAAAACTATTTTAACAAAAACCTAGCACTGGTCGGTGAAACACTGTAAATACGGTAAAACACAACTTTTACCAAAACGGTGTTCTAGCGAGAACGTGTGTGGTTATGTGAACCTGAGTCGGACGATATGAGAATTACCGTTTAGGTCGTTAACCCCCCTACGTCCTGCCTTTTAAGTTAGTAGGAGGTTCCTCAAAGAACTACACTAACCGTCATCCTCGTGTTTATTACTGGCACATTGCCCTACTGCTGTAAAGACAAACCGTCCACAGAAAACCAAACGTACACACCTGTGTAACGGAGCTGCAATCAGCAGCTGGACGCTCCAGCATAGCTCGGGCCGTTAGGGGGTATGTGATGCAGGGAGTGGAGACAGAACCTCGGATACAGATTGGCGTTAACTGTCGTGCCACCCGTCAACATGATGCCTGTAAGTTCAGTCAGTTTTGAGGTTTGAACTAAGTTGCTAGTGTATTTCTGAATTTCATGACCGTTAAAAAAATTCTGTGAACATAAACAATTCCACCTGTGAATTTGCTCCACCGACACTATTTAAAGTGTAATGTTACTAAAGTAACATAAATTAATGATGTTATGTATAACTCATTGGTACGTGTAAAATACTTCAGAAACTAACGTATTCGGTGAATAGATTTCTCAAGGAAGGTCGACTAAACAGTGATAAGTTGATAACGTAAACGAATGGCTTTCACTGTGTTTGAGAAATAATGTAAATGCTGTCCGAACAGTTAAGTAAATCAACAGCAACAGTCTTCTGTAGTTGTTACCACGCTCAAAACGTTTTTTACGAAGCATTATTAACAGAATTACATGTATACTGCGGATACAAAATGATTTTTTTAAATACTTAAATGTTAAATACTATTTATTTTTTGTTTAAATAGTTCTCATAATATATTTAAATATTATTAATATGAAACATCAGAAACAGATAGAACAGATATCTAACGCAGCTACAAGTAGCACTATCAGATTTCTTTTTCAGGTTATCGGATTTTTTTTTTTCTTCATTGTTAATTTTACACAATTTTGTGCTTAAAATGTTAGTCATGTCAAGCCGCATTACTTAGTTAAGCCAAAGTCATAAAAAACAAATCTTCATACATACATTATGTAGATTTTATTTGCAAAGGAGGCAAACAAGAGGATACAGAACTAGTTATTTCGCTTCCAAACTTCCTGATTGCTTAGAGGTATTTCTTCCTTGTTCGACTTCTTGAGCCTGTGCTAAATGTTGGGTCATCTTTACTCGTGATAACCTCACTTTCACCCTGCTATTTTCTCTGAGTCAGCAGAACTGTGACCTCACTAAATGTGCAGGTCGAACACCAAAACACTGATTAAAAACATCGGGCTTCAGCTTGTACAGTACTATGCTGTGATAGTTGAGGTACCTGTTTAAAGTTATTAATGCACTGATGTAGTCAAATGTATTTAATGGAAGAGGCCAGAACATAGTCACCATTTAAGGACTGTACTGTACTGTACTGAGTGGAAAGAACAGGATTGTCACCAGCTCCAGTGTGATGTGGTGACAGGAAAGCGCAACAACTTGAATGGATAAACACAAGCTCACGTGTGAAGCATCTGTAATAATGTTTGATGAACACGTGACCTTTTTCTGCACATGCTTGTACTTTTCGCCTAATATTTTATTATAACATATATATATACATATATTATTAATTTAATATATATTCATATTACTAATATATATTTTATGGAGCAGTGGTGGCTTGGTGGTTAAGGAAGCGGAAGATCAAGTTTGAATCCACCAGCTGCCAAGTTATCACTGAGGTGCTCTGAGCATGGCAACGACACCACACACTGCTCCCCGGGTGCTTAAAGCTGCCCACTGTTGACTTTAGGGATGAGTTGTGTGCAGTGGTGTGCTGTGTCACAATAACAAGTAGTTCACTTTCCTTTCCTTTCCTTAATATTTTGACTAGTTAGCCACCAAAGAATGACTGATTTAATAAAATCTAGACATTTTGGGTCTGTGCACTCTTAGGTATTTGTTGTCACTGTTCTAATACAAGAGGGCTTTTTTTTCCAGACTAAAATATTTTAAAACATAAAAGGCAAATGAGAACTTTAGTTAATTAATTTAAGTTTCTGATGTACTGTACTTTATTAATTTTCTGATTGTGTTCATCCAAAACCAATAACAGAGTTAGTGTTAGTTGCGGTTTAAACCAAGCCCTAGTGTCACTTAGGTTCAAACCCAAATATGGTCTTCATCAGTGGGACATGCAGGTGTTGGACTCACGAAATTCGTAAAAATAGGTCCTGCTACTGTAAGAATGTGGATTAGTTCTATCTTTCTTTCTTTTTCTTTCAGCTTTGTCCCTTTTTTCAGGGGTTGCCACAGTGAATCGTCGTTTTCCATTTCACCCTGTTCTCTGCATCTTCTACTCTGACTCCAACTATCTGCATGTCCTCCCTCACTCCATCCATATATCTCCTCTTTGGCCTTCCTCTTTGTCTCCTACCTGGTAGCTCCATCTCTAACATTCTTCTACCACTGTATCCCACTGTCCCTCCTCTGCACATGTCCAAACCATCTCAATCTGGCTTCTCTAGCTTTTTCTCCAAACCTTCCTGTCTGTGTTGCCCCACACTAAAGACCACCTTAAAAACAAACACAGCCATGTCCTGAGCTAGGTTAAGACTACTCCACACTGTAAATGTTTGTCTATGTTGTTTTTAATAAATACATCATCCTGTACGAGCACCATGGAAAAGAAACACGTTAAGCCTCATTTGGCTTGCAGCAGTGCATTATGGGTGTGTCTTTGGTTATGGCTCATAAATGTTTGCACCAATCACTCATGTTATGACGTTACTGCCCATTATTTAAATATGAATATAGAAGCAAAACATTAATCATATAAACAGTATACCCAAAGTCAGCTTTTGTAGGGGGAGGTCAGAGGTCACAGTGTTCTGCTGATTATGCACCCTGATTGGGTGTTTTTACCACTGTCACTATTGATTTCCTGGATGAATTGATAACTTCGTCCGTCACTTAATTGTAGGTTCTAGACTCTTGGACTGTATAACTCACACACCCTCACAGTGAATTCCTCTGTAAATGAAACTGGATTATTTCCTGCATAATACTGCCCTGTAAAGTCAGTGTGTGTGACACTGACTAGGCCAAGCCTTGGCAAACTTTTTGACTTGCAGGTCACAATTGTCCCAAAATCGAACTGGGGGGGTCGGGTCAAGAGCAGAGAGATAGAGCATTTGTGCAAACTAAGATAAAAGTCATGCATAAAGGATAAAATGCTTTTATCATTTTCTACGCCATCTATTGGGGAAACATGGATATTGCAGGAAAAAGGTAGAATATAATGATATTATAAATAAATTAGATAATTTGAAAAGGTTTGGCGGGCCGGATTAAAAAGATGAATGTGCCTCATTCGGCTCCCGGGCCTTAGTTTGGCCATGCCTGGACTAGGCCCTTGATTAGACCCATAACCAGACCCTTGACCAAACCCTTGACCAGGCCTTGCTCCCACTCTCTCAGTTACTCGCTTTATTTTCTCTCTCATTTTTTTCCCCAGATGACTTTTGACGCTTCCCACAATGCAACACTGCTTTTTGACATCTGGCGTGTTCACAATGTTGCAGGTAGGTCAACGCAGTCATGGTGTGGTTTACTATGACGTCATAGCGAATGTCTAGGTGACATCTTTGGAATATTCAGATCCACATATTGACTCATGACACATGTTGTTAGGTGACATGGATATTAAAAATGTGGCGAGACTTAGACACACCCAGACTAACTCAGACATTCTCGGTCACACCAGAAATACTCAGACATACTCAGACACACTCACACTGTGACATGGTCTTTGTTTCTGGTCCATGTGCAGACTTTCATACACTGCATGGTTTTAGTGGGCAGAATGTGCAACACAGCACTCTCACTCTTAGACACGTGAACATTGAACTCCTCATCATCTGAATTTAATTTCAGTGGGTCATGACCATACTCACAAGGATGATCAGACTGGTGAGGTGTGTGTGTGTGTCTGTGTGCTCTGCAGGTATGATTTTGACAGTCGCGTGCGT
>NC_024320.1:2324717-2333200 GCF_000523025.1 Cynoglossus semilaevis
ATGCTTTTGTCAGTGCTGGTCGTGCTTCTGCTCACCTTTTTCTACGAGCTACTGAAAGTCTGGAGGGTGTGGTTACAGAGCAGGTACCAGCCGCACCAGGCCCTGGATTCTGTGCCTCTGTCCTGCAGCAACGACTCCAGCTCCATACTGAGCATCAGCCGGTCAGAGTCCTCCAGGACGGCCATTGAGACCCTCCCTTCTCCAGATCTGAACAACAGAAACCGGTCGGAACTGTTGTTTATTGCTGTGATATTAGAAATCTTGAGGGCGGGGCTGTCATTTAGTCGATTTTCACTTTTCAGTGCCTGTGCCCACTTTTTTCATCTGGTATTTATAGATTGAAATACCGTGTTCTCACTGTATGTGTATTCATACTAAATACAAATACACGTGTGCCAAACACGTACACCTGGTAACCATTGTAATACAGAGCAGAACAAAAGTGCAGCCGCTCGTGTTACTCGCAAAAGTCATTCAGTCATAAGTTAGCAGTTAGCACAGAGCAGCCTGGAGGTCAAGTCTTATCTCTTTGTGGTCTACTACTGGTACTACCGAAAACTCCTCCAGTTTATGATGGGACATCGGCTGGTTGAAGGCGTGTCAGAACAGAAGAACCTGAATCGCGAGGCGTGCTGCACTTTTATATTTAGTTTTTAGAACGTCAGTGTTTTCTATTATGTTATTCTCTATTGCACGTGTCAAAGTCCATGCAACAGAGTTTCTTAACCTAAGTAAATAAAAGATAGCTAGAAGATGCAGAAACATGTATTAGTCTGTTATACAGTAGTTACATCTATATCAGCGGTCCCCAATCTTTTTTGTTCCAAGGACTGGTCAGCCAGTACCACCCGTTATACAGACCAGTTACGAGGGGTCGAGCATTGAAGCATCATTAAATTCTCAAACTAAAACATCTATTAGACTATTCTGTTTGTACTAGAGTCTGAATGACTTATTATTATAAAATATTGCCAGATTATCTTTATTAAAAAAAAAGTAAATGGATATGACTGGATTTTCTTTTGATTAAGTAAATTAGTAAGAATGAAGTACATTTTTTCACTGTGTCCCACTGCTGCCCAGTACCAAATGACCAATATGGACTGGTACTGGTCCGTGCACCGGGAGTTGGGAACCCCTGATCTATACAGTCTTCCATTTACAACCGGCCTTTCAAAGGAAACTGTATTGCTGATGTGGCCCACCAGTGAAAAAAAAGTTTGACAGCCCTGCTCTAAATGAATGACTTTAGAGTGTTTTTACTTTTGGTCCAAAACTGTATGGAACCTTAGCTTGGCTTTATCATACAGTCAACATGCAGAACTGTGTAAAAAGATCTCTGGTCACCCATAACATCACTCTAACTTTTCTCTCCAGCCTATTACTGCATGTCGACCAGACTGGACTCCACGTGCTGCAGGTGGCTCTGGGCTACATGCTGATGCTGTTGGTGATGTCCTACAACGTCTGGATCTTCCTGGGTGTCATCCTGGGCTCCGCTCTGGGTTACTTTATCTCATTTCCCCTGCTGAGTAAGAAGCAACTTCGCTGAGTGATTTTTTTTTTTTTTTCCATACATTTGTTTTTTACTGGGAAAACTACTGGATCTGCTGTTGGCATGACAACGACGACAGTGGTGATGTCGATGACAGATTGTCAACGACTGGTCACTGGCTTTTGTTGACGTTTGTGCTTGTGACCATGGAGTGTGGATGTGTTTTAGGTTTTAATGATTTTATGACGATTTTAGAATGAAAACATTTAATAACTTTTAGTTTCTCTGGTGTGAAAGCGACGTTTGTGGTATTTACTAACCACTTCCACTCATTCTCGGAGACAGAAGTTAGAGAACAACTTGTGCCTCCAATACTGTAATTTATTTGAATACTTAATTGAAATTTATTTTAGTTTGTTTAATTTTTAACTATAGGTTTATAGTGGTGTTGTGAAATTAAAATCTGTAATAAAAATGAAACCTGTTTTATTTAATTTTTCTTTTTCAGCAATCTTTAATTGTGCACACAGGCAACATTTCCTATTACGCTCAAATGTAACACTTGATTCACGGAACCCCACAGGAGGGGGGGGTCTAGACCTCAGGTTGCTATCCCCTGTACTAACTCCATGATACTAAAGATGGCCATCTTAAAAGTGTATGTACTGTATGTAGATGTGTTTTTTGTTTAAGGCTGGTTTTTGAAATAGCATTAAACGCTGCAGTGTGTCAACATGAGGAAGTGGATCATGTGATTTTCCTTGTGTGTGTGTGTGTGTCACATGGCACGTGAAAGACACATTTAACAAAATGGAAACAGTCAGAGGGGAACCGTCATGACGACGGCTGTACTCACCTGCTCCATCTTGCTTTTGTGTGTCTGTGTGTGCGTGTGTGTGTGTGTTGCTGATTGTTGTTGGTGGTGTGGTTTAACGACCATCATTGACCTAGTTAAGTTGAAACAGGAAAAGCGAGTGCCTCATCTATACCACAGTTCCACACAAACATTTTGGAGAAGATAATTTGAACTTTAGCATTACATTTTTTTAAAATTAAATTCATTAAATATTGTCATGAAATTAAATTAAATTTTTTTAAGACTGACGACTGAAACCCATACCAACAGTATGTTTTGTCTGTAGAGATATAACTAAAAATATATGGCACTATGTTCGTTATGTGTCTAATGTAATATTTTGGACACCCTAACACAAACAACCGTGGGCTGCATCATTGGTCACCGTAGCATTATAACAGCAAAACGACGTGTTTTTATAAAGGACAGGAATAGCTGCCAAAGCTGTTCTAGAAGTTAAGTTTAATCCACATTAGTACAAATGATAGAAGGTGACGTCTCCCTCTGACCCAGAGAAGATGAAACGAAAAAAAAAAGTTTCAAAGAACCTCATTAATAATATTACACAGAAGATTCTACTGACTACACGGACGTCCAAATTCTGATATCCATCAAATCATTTCTCATTCGGCGCAAACGTAAGGTCACAAGACACTATGTTCCAGTTACTTGGAATCAACTGGGATTAAAATAAAAGTCCTGACACTTTTGACTGAAATGTGTTGAAACAATGGTCATTTGACCACATTTAACAAAAAGAACGAAACATCAGCATATAACTTATATAAAATACTTTCTTTTATACAAACAAACAAAAAAAAAGAAGCGCGGTAGGATGTGGCAAAAATCCAGACAGTGTAAAAGTTTGACAGTAACACCCCCTGCTGCCCAGATTGAGAGTTGTGAAGCGATTAATGAAGAGCACAACAGACCGAACCTACAATGAAAATCTAACATCAGCCAGCTACATTTACACCCGTTAGTGTTGTAATCACACTATTCATTTATCCAGGAAACAATTAAAATAACAGACAGGTGTGAAGTGTTACGTTTTTAAAAAGTGGATCATGACCTTTTAAGGGCAGTTTATTTCTACTTTAGCTCACTTTTACTTTAGGTTATGTCTTATCTACTATAGAGTTTTTGTTTGTTCTGTGGTGATGATCTGCATGCCAAGTGCCTGCATGCTTTGTTCTGTGGTGATGATCTGCATGCCGTCGGACAAGTGCCTCAACAAATTCTACCACCATGTGGCATGAAAAAGAAAAATAATAGTCTTAGTTTCCTCCTGTGTCACTATTACCAAAAAACCATGGCCTGGTATTGGTCTGTGTTCCAGTGGTTGGGGACCTTTTCATTGCAGCACAGTCTAGTGTAAATTCACTCCAAAATAATAGTCTTAGTTTCCTCCTGTGTCGCTATTACCAAAAAAACATGGCCTGGTATTGGTCTGTGTTACAGTGGTTGGGGACCTTTTCGTTGCAGCACAGTCTAGTGTAAATTTACTCCAATTTTTTTTTTTTTAGAAGACTCAAAGGTTATTTTCTGTTTAGTGCAGGCAAACTAAGGCCCAGGGGCCAGATGCAGCCCATTTAGTTTTGTAATCCGGCCCACCAAACTTGTACCCTGCACCCTTGCACCCTGTAGTGCCAACGTCTTCCCTATAGATGGCGTAGAAAAGGCTAAAAGTATTATAGTAAATACTTCTGCCTTTTCCCTGCAGTGCCAACGTCTTCCCTATAGATGACGTAGAGAAGGCTAAAAGTATTATAGAATTTTAGTCTTTATGCATGACTTTTAGCATGACCATGTCAAAATCTAGAACCAATTGTGGCCTGCGAGCCAAAAGGTTTGCCTATGCCTGGTTTAGTGTCTTTAAAAATCTTAACTTTATATTCTTTTTTAATTTATGACAATACACTTTAGCCAAGCTAGAAAAACTCCTGCACTGTTTGTAAAATGTTGATGCTTCTGAGAGGCTAGTACCTCAAAAACTGGTTCAAGTAAATCCACCCCCTTGAGGCTGAAAAACAAATATAAGCATCCATATATTTTGGTCAGCGATACTTTTACTAAGGAACTGATTGAATTGGTCGTGACTCGAAGTAAAGTTGGAAGTGTCTCTTGTCTCAAAAGTGGTTTGTGTTTGGTCGGACTGTCATCACTTTCTTTGTACAGTAAGGTTCAGAGTGTGATTTCACTGCCGTGCACATACAGGATCATGTGTGTTGACGTAGCTAAAAAGAGATGACCGGTCGGAGAAGAAATGTCCAGAGCGCATGTTCATGAAGCAACATGAACAACAGCATCAGCCCAGAAAACAAAAGCTTTAAATAACAAGCAGGGTCGCTCCTGGTCCCTTTCTCAGTCTTGCGTGGAACACCTCCCGTCTACGCTAAAAGAACTTCCACTTCTGCCGGATCAATGACTTTGTCCTCTCCATTCAGGCCGTTTGTTATTGGTTGGGGTACACTGTCATCCGACTCCAGGTTGGTTGGCGACTGGAAGCCGCTGTCTTCTCTCGAGCTAGAGTCTGTTGGAACTTGTGGCGATTCAGAACCTGATTCTGCCACAGGGATTTCAACCGTCGTTGCACTTTCGTCTTCCAGGACCTCGGGTTGTGTTTTATCTTTGGCGTCGTCTTCTTCTTGGTTTTCTACGATCCCTTCCTGCTCTCCGTTTCCTAGCAGCTTCTGAATGTCGGTCTGCGGGGATTTCTTGTCTCGGAAAGACTTCTTCGGGGCGCCGTCGACAACTGTAGTGATGTGCGTCACATCCTCCTGCACACCATCCTCTGTGATGAGTTTGCCCTTGGTGGGCTGGGTTACGTTGGTCTTGCGGATCTTCTCCTCCTCAGACACTGGCAGTGCCACTTCCACCACTGGATTGATCAAGTCTCTGATTTCATCAACACTGTCGGGAGACATGGGAACTTGGTCTGTGTCCTCGTCCTCGCTGTGCTCCTCAGGTGTTTCTTCCGTTGTTTTGGAATCCTCCTCCGGGATAACATCCACACCTGGGACCTCCAGACAGGACTCGTAGGCCACAGGAAGTCCATCCAGCTGGATCATGGACACCACCTGTCTGCGTCTACTCCCAGAACCTCCTCCTTCAGTCGAGGCCCTTTCCTGCACAGTGCCATCTGGTTCATTGTTGCCAAACTTAGCTGCCCAGTCCACCTGGGGCGATTCTCCGAGCAGATGCAGGTTGGGGTCGCTGTTTGTCAGGACGATACTGTCGCGGTACAGATTGTGTCTCCTCTGGACCGCTGCCTCCTTCACAGCTGGACACACAAAGAAATGGACAAGAGATAAGTTAGTTAGTTTAGTGTTTAAAATAAAGTTTTAAAGCATTAGCTGTTAATGTGTTAGGTTGGAGGCGGGGCTTGATGATAGTTATCCCCATGTGTTTGGGAATCACTGGACTAATCATTCTTCTGAAGTACTTTATCACCAATTTCACTTCTCTAAAAATACTTCTTGGTACTATGACACATTCAACATAGTTTCCATTCTCACCCATCATGATGTCCTTGGTGACGGACTGCAGCACGACCTCTTCGTACATGTTCTCCACCAGCAGGAAACGTGAGAAGTCCTCAAAGATCAGCTCTTTGAAGCGAGGCAGCTCCTGGTCAGGACAGAGAGTGGACAGAGTTAGTCCGCCTCAGTGTTTTTGGATCGTTGCCTTCGATACACTCTCTGTGCAAATCCAGGTTTAAAGTCATAACTGCAATGGATGGAAATGTAAATGGGGGGTGTACGGTATACGGGAGGGACTCACGGGTGAGCAGGACTCTGAGAGCTGCTGCAGCATGTACGGGATGATGATTTGCAGCAGAGCCTCTCTGAAGAACTTCTTCCGGACCGTGCTGCTGTCGTAGTCATATTTCTAAGAAGGAAAACAACAGAAATACCTGTCAGGGACAAACGTGGACCAGTCGCTGTCGCTAAGTGGCCACTGTGGTCGTCACTGTGTTGCTTACAGTGAACCAGCGTAAATTGCCCAAGGCCTCAGTCATTGTGGTCTATGTCAGGCATGGGCAAACTACAGCCAGATGAGGAATTTCAGGACCCATTGTGGTGTGTTTTATTCTGTCCTAACGTATATATGGGCTCTCTTTGAAAGTGTTGTTGTTCATTAGGGCTCTAATCCCACCTCAAATGAATACGACCTGCCCTACTTTATAAATAATTAAAATAAAGTTTAAATATAGCATTTGACCAAAAAAGTGCACCTTTCTACTTTCTGCTAAATGTTATTGGTTATGATCAAAAAGACAAAGACAGTTTTAGACATTTTTGGGTTCTAAGGTCCTGTAGCAGTATTTTTTCAGTATTCCAACTGCTGAAAAGGCTAGTAAGTTTTGCTTATGTAAAAGAACATTTTTTGTAAAATGATTAGAGTTATATTTGTTTGTGTCGCTTTTATTTGGCATTTTGTAGTTGCGGTTGATTGGCTACACTGAGTTAATACTACTGTCAAACGGAAGTTGATGTCACGGTGTATGTAAACGTGGTTAAGGCCTGTGATGGTTCAGGTCAAAGTCCATTAGTCGGTGTTCCGTTCTTACCTTCAGGGCCCTGTCCTGACACCGTTGGATGCTCTTGCACATGTCGTCATCCGCCAACGACTGGTTTAGCAGCTGCTCGAACGTGTACACTGCGTTATCCATTTGCTGCAGGAATGATAAACGAAAAACGTGAGGAACTGAGGCACTTGCTAAAATGTATCTCATACTGAATAATGTATCATTCTTACGTAATACATAACACGTAAATATTTATGACGTTGCCACTTGACAACAGAGACCTTAGTTGACAGCAGAGTGATGTTTGTCATGATTGGTTTAAATGTGTGACACAGTGTCCAAGTTGATGTTATTTTTAAAAGCTATATATAAAAGCTAAAAGCTATATATACGTACATATATATTCATATATAAATGATTGCATTGAATGTAAACACATGAAAAACTATGTCTTTTGATAGATTTTGATAGAGTATGGCTATATAACAGTGATTGTAGCATTTACCATTTTATCGAGTTAACAGAACTATTTTTCGGAGAGTCCAAACAGCTTACAGCAGAACTATTTTTCGGAGAGTCCAAACATTTTCCTTAAAACCTTCAAATGTGTTATATTAATGTTATAAATACATCCTGCATCTCAGCAAACGGGGGATTCTTCTGATGAACTGTTAGCTTACAGCAGGGGTGAGGAACCTTTTTAGCAGAGAGAGCCAAAATAAGCCACATATTTATAATATGTTTCTGTGAGAGCCGTACAATATTTTTTTCTTTGCTCTGAATACAACTAAATGTGTGAATTTTTAAACAAGACCGATAATTTTACAGTATAACTCTCTGAAGTATTAAAAAAGTTACTTAAAACAATAATAACGCTAGACTATTCATTACGTAAAATGCTCCTTACTATTAATGCGACCTCTGCTGTTATACATCGTTCCGCCATACAAATCAGTTTATTACACACCACTTGAAAAAAAAATATATATATATATACTATATATCGTAATTTACCGTACGGTCATTAAATGCAACACCCCTGCATATTCGTGCAGTTCTGAACCCCGGGAAGCAGCAGTCGGACTCTGCTCTCCTTATGGTAGGTGCACATGTTAGGAGTTTCGTCATTAATTGATTTAATTATTTTAATTTTATCATTAACTGTACTTTTATTTATGTTGTATTTTCAGCGTGAGACGTGTTGTATGTGTTGTTACAAAATGGACTGACTTTGTTTTCACTTTTCATGTCAGAAATAAAAGATGACGTAACAAGCTGATGATTTAACACAGCGCAAAGAGCATACGCTGCCGCCACAAATACGCGAGAATGTTTTTTAAAAGAGTATTTTAACAGTATGATTTCTGTAATGTTTTATTTGAATATCAGCGAAACTATTTATTACTTATTATGTTATGAAATTCTAGCTAACTTAATTATAGGTTCCCGACCCTTGGCTTACAGCATTACTGTATAGAAGAAACGAAACACGTTTGTATGACGTATGTAATAGTCTACAGGGAGTGCAGAATTATTAGGCAAATGAGTATTTTGACCACATCATCCTCTTTATGCACGTTGTCTTACTCCAAGCTGTATAG
>NC_024320.1:2333306-2335934 GCF_000523025.1 Cynoglossus semilaevis
GATGCAGCACTCTTAAAATTGCCAAGCTTCTGAAGCGTGATCATCGAACAATCAAGCGTTTCATTCAAAATAGTCAACAGGGTCGCAAGAAGCGTGTGGAAAAACCAAGGCGCAAAATAACTGCCCATGAACTGAGAAAAGTCAAGAGTGCAGCTGCCAAGATGCCACTTGCCACCAGTTTTGCCATATTTCAGAGCTGCAACATCACTGGAGTGCCCAAAAGCACAAGGTGTGCAATACTCAGAGACATGGCCAAGGTAAGAAAGGCTGAAAAACGACCACCACTGAACAAGACACACAAGCTGAAACGTCAAGACTGGGCCAAGAAATATCTCAAGACTGATTTTTCTAAGGTTTTATGGACTGATGAAATGAGAGTGAGTCTTGATGGGCCAGATGGATGGGCCCGTGGCTGGATCGGTAAAGGGCAGAGAGCTACAGTCCGACTCAGACGCCAGCAAGCTGGAGGTGGGGGACTGGTATGGGCTGGTATCATCAAAGATGAGCTTGTGGGGCCTTTTCGGGTTGAGGATGGAGTCAAGCTCAACTCCCAGTCCTACTGCCAGTTTCTGGAAGACACCTTCTTCAAGCAGTGGTACAGGAAGAAGTCCGCATTCTTCAAGAAAAACATGATTTTCATGCAGGACAATGCTCCATCACATGCTTCCAAGTACTCCACAGCGTGGCTGGCAAGAAAGGGCCTAAAAGAAGAAAAACTAATGACATGGCCTCCTTGTTCACCTGATCTGAACCCCATAGAGAACCTGTGGTCCCTCATCAAATGTGAGATTTACAAGGAGGGAAAACAGTACACCTCTCTGAACAGTGTCTGGGAGGCTGTGGTTGCTGCTGCACGCAATGTTGATCGTGAACAGATCAAAACACTGACAGAATCCATGGATGGCAGGCTTTTGAGTGTCCTTGCAAAGAAAGGTGGCTATATTGGTCACTGATTTGTTTTTGAATGTCAGAAATGTATATTTGTGAATGTTGAGCTGTTACATTGGTTTCCCAGGTGAAAGTAAATCATTGAAATGGGTATATATTTGTTGCCTAATAATTATGCACAGTAATAGTCGCCTGCACACACAGATATCCTCCTAAAATAGCTAAAACTAAAAAAAGCCCCACTCCAACTCCCAAAAATATTCAGCTTTGATATTAATGAGTCTTTTGGGTTCATTAAGAACATGGTTGTTGTTCAATAATAAAATGAATCCTCAAAAATACAACTTGCCTAATAATTCTGCACTCCCTGTATTTGTCCAGGAGGTGGAAGCAGAGACTTGCCCTCAGACTTGTGTTTGCTGTCGCTGTGGTTTGGGGACTACTTTAATCTCTTTAACATGTTCTCTCCTTAGAGTCTGCACCGCCTCACCTCTCTCATCAGGATCTGGGCTCTGCTGACAAACACGTAAGGACTGCCCACGTCAAACCTCTGCTGCAGTCCCTCCAGGTTCAGTTCCTCCATTTTCTCATAGCAGCTCTGCATCTTCACAGGGTGGAAGGCCAGCATAGACAGTCTCTCCATTTGCTAATGACAAAATAGAAGACCCGGGTTTGTTTTTTTTTAAAACTCTGGACGGATTGTCATCGTTATCATGAAATTATATGGAGAACTCGTTTCACCCACTTCTCCCAGTTTTTCCTTTCCTCCGCCATTAAGTGAGTTCTTGCTCAGTTCCACGAGCTCTCTGAAGAGCACTTCCCTGACCTCAGAGAAACCTCTGCTGGTGGGCTCCATCAGAGCCTCCAGGATGGAGCTGATGTAGGGCTGGATGCTGCTTTGAAGCAGAGGTTCCACCTTGGGAAACACCATTGCTGCACGGTAGACAGAAAACAAAGTAGAGGCCAATGAGGACAATGTTGACTTATGACACATGTCTATCACTTGACAAAAGTCCCACCTGAAGACATAAGGTTGCCTATTTTGTCATTTTATAAAACCCTCTGCCTACTATACCACTGATTTTCCCTCTGCTCTGCCTGAGCACACAACTCGAGGCAGAAATACCAGCGCTGAACAACTTCTAAATGAAAGAAGAAAAATTCAAACCCCAGGAACAAGAAATCCTAGAAGGAGAATAAGACAATCAAACTAGAAGAAAAAAAAGAGTATAAGGAGAAGAAGCCCCCAACGTTAGACTACATGAACATTTTAGCTAACTGGAGCTGATGACCTTTAGTGTTTATCAAAAAAATCAAACTTTTGAATTAACAGCCGGTGGCTATGGACTCCCATTGTGTGGGATGAAAAAAAATAAATAAATAAAAGGGGAAGGGAAAAAAATAGCAGTTGAAACTGACACAGATCTGATGACCTTTAGTGTTTATCAAAAAATAAAAACTTTTAATAAAAGGGGAAGAGAAAAAAATTGCAGTTTACAAACTGACACAAACGTCACTTTATCAGATAAATATTTTGTTAAGCCCTGCACCTTAACAGTATGTGTGCCCCCTACCCTTTGGTTGTTTGACATGTTATTTACGTTGTAAATGACATGAACATTTTCCACATGTACAGTTGACTTACAGTGGACCTTGTCTGTCTCTTACAGCTTAGGAGAAGGAATGTTGTCCTGCCACTTCAGCAGACCGTACTTACAACAATATGACGGTTCCGGATGA
>NC_024320.1:2335958-2362235 GCF_000523025.1 Cynoglossus semilaevis
CAGCAGGCAGAAGAGTTGCTTTGCTCTGCCAACAATCCTCAAGCAGCTACAGTACATGTCTCTGAGGTAAACAATACACACTGTACCCAGGCTAGGAAGGATCCTCTTGCATGGTACCAGAAAAACCACATGTTTGCACAGCATTTAAGCACTGTCACAAGATAAACTCATTTGGCTTTTACTGTTGACTGAAATATCATGTGATAGAAACAGCCACGATATGTTGGTTTTCACTCCACTGGAGATCCTTCTGTAAATTGACTTGGTTGGTTTTTGCTAGCTCCAGCCAAAAATTATTTTCATCCTTTTTAAACTTAAACTGTGGTTTTTACTTTCTTGAATTGTTTATGCTCTACTATCAGCTGAGTTTTGGAACGTGCCCCTAGAGGGCGCCAAAGACTTATAGGATGGTTCAAATGAGGAAAAAGAAAAGTGTGTGCAGAAAAACATGTAAACTAGCTAACCTGGATGAGAACGAATAGAGGGGTTTGTTCCGAGACAGTACGTATGATGATGATTATCTAAAGTTTGGATTTTTATAAATTGCTGTTGGATTAAAAAAAAAGTTACTTTTTGTCACAACTCAGCCAAACATAAACAGCCCGTGGTCTGGTCCATCAATCCAGAGCTTTTTGTTCTGTTACCTCTGATCTTGCTGCAAACATGTTCTTTAGATGTGATGATCTGGTCCATGTCAGTTCTAAGTCTTGCGTCCAGTTGAACTCTCTGGGCCTCACAGACGTCCACCATGGCGCCATACTGGGTGCTGGTTTGGGTCAACACCTGCTTGTAGACAGCATCTGATATCTGTGGGAGAGAGTGGTTTCAGAGAATCACAATCCCTATTTTCATTTTGTTCTTTTAACTCTTGACATCTGATAAACTCAACACCAACCAGCATCCAGTTCCTCTGCCTCTGCTGCATTTTCCCCTTCAGCCGTGGACCAATCATGTTCCTCAGCTCAGGTTGAAGCGTCTCCATCACCAGATTAGCAAGAATCTGTTTACACAACCAACAATTATGTTCTTTTTCATGATTACGTTTCTAACACTCTTGGCGGAGCGCTTCCTATATAATGGCTTTTGTAGTTGACACCATGACCTCAGTTACTGCGGTAACAGGAACTCATTTTTAAACAGAGGTGCAGTCAATGAAAACACCCCACTATAATCCTGAAAGTAAAGAAAAACAAAAATAAACCTGGAAAAAAAAATCTGTACCACCCTTTCCTGTGTGGTTGGATGGACACAGAGGGGTCATTGAGATGATACACAACTTCATTAGCAGGCAAAACTGCACTACACAACACTATACTACACTACACTTAACTAAACCACTACACAACACACTATACTACACAACACTCCACTAGATTACACTACGCAACACTATACTACATTATACTAAACTAAACAACACAACACACTATACTATACTAAACCACACTACACAACACTCCACTAAATTACACTACGCAACACTATACTACATTATACTAAACTACGCAACACACTATACTATACTAAACCACACTACACAACACTACACTAAATTACATTACACTATACTATACTACACTAAACTAAACTACACAACACACTGTACTACACAACACTACACTAAACTAGACTACACAGCACAACACACTGTACCACACAACACTCCACTAAATTACACTACACAACACTATACTACATTATACTAAACTACACAACACACTATACTATACTAAACCACACAACACTACACTAAATTACATTACACTATACTATACTACACTAAACTAACCTACACAACACACTAAACGACACTACATTGCACAACACTAAACTATACTACACTAAAGTACACTACACAACACGCAACACAACACTACATTTGACTAAAATACACTACACAACATGAAACTAAACTACACAACACTACAGTACTAACACTACATTACGTTATGCTGCACAACACACAACACTGTACTACAATACACACTATACACTAAACTGCACACTGCACTAAACACAGCGCTACAACACTTCACACTTCAACAAACTACACTATGCACAACACACTGCGCAACAACATACAACGTTACACCACATTACACTACACACATTCATTTTCATGTCTGTCTTCAGGTGGCCTTATCCAAAGCAATTACATCAAGGTTGTTGTTGTCTTGAAGTAACTGCTTCATTAATTAATTAATTTTTTTTTCATTACCACAGACTTAAGGATAGGGGAATTAGAGGTGGTGAAAAAACAGTGGCTGTGAACAAACACTGGTCGACTCTGGAGTCAGAGGAGCTCATTCAGAGGTGAAGCCCTCACCCAACAGTGTGAGAGGGAGGGGTGTCCATAAAGGACTTGTGTAGGTGCGTTCTTAATCTCAGGTGTAAGGAGTGGGTGTGTGCTCATGACGTAGGTGTCTAAATGTGTGTGTGAGTGTGTGTCTATGTGTGAGTCTTTAGGGACTTCCCCTGTAAATCTGAATCTCTTTTGGAGTTGGACCATTTCCAGGTTTTTTAGAAAAGGCCTTGTCGGATTTGAACCTTTAGATCAGTGACAGCTCCTGACCTGTGGCGGTGTTCCACACATCATCTCCCAGGTGCCGTAGTGTCCTTTTGTTTGTCTGTGTCGTCGAATGGCGTCAGTAAAAGCTGGTGTCTGGACGGTGCATTCATCCGGCAGACCTATAGGAGGCAGGAAAGAGCTAGGTCAGTCCTGGGGGTATTTGTGGTGGCTGTGGTCTCTGGATGTTGTTGGATTAGTCACATTGGAGAAAAGCAGAAGAATGAGAAGAATTGCCTATTTTCATTCCACTATCTGGTTTGGACTGGTCCCATAGAACTGTTTGCAGTTCCTTTATAACTGTTCTGCAGATACTATTGGTGTTGATTCTGGAAACTGTCTCAGGCTGAAGGTTAAAGTTAGACAAGAAGGATAAAGCCTGGGTTAGCAGTCATTTATAGGTCACATATTGAAGAGAGGTTAGTCCCTCTGCCTTACAGCAAAAAGGTCCGATGCCTGGTTGCTTCCAGTAGGAAGTGGTCTTCCTGTATAAAGTTTGCAAGTCCTCCTTAGTTGGACATATTTTTACACGTGATGATGAATAATCTGGACTTTGGACATTTCCAGGCCGTGAGTCACCTCTGTGTGTGTGTCTTGTGGTCACGTATCACAGTCGTGGATTCTCAGTCAAGATCACAATGCACTGTGTCATCCTCAGAAAGAGGAAGACAGTGACTCGTCTCACGATGGCAACTGCATGTTTAAACCTTTTTAGAACATTGGTTGCCTAGAAGGGTGCCGTCTCACGATGGCAACTGCATGTTTAATGGGACAACAGCGGTGGCTCAAAAAACCTTTTTAGAACCACTGCTAGGGGGCGTTCAAGAGTTCATTCCCGAATCAAAAACTAATACAGTGCATGGTGTGTCAATGAAGCAGATTACCGTATCTTGTGCAGTTTGGCTGAGTGTGCAGATATCACTTGAGCTCCCACATTCCCTCAGCTCTGGGGAGAGGAGAGCGGCACAAATAACTGCCTGTTGCTCCAAAAATTGTTCGATCATTTCGAACGCGCTATTCCATACTTATGTCTGTTTCAGTTGCAGTAAATTTTGGCATCTGTTTCCTGAAGACAGGGGTGGTGAAAGTCAGGTGACCTAAGCTCATCAATACATTACATGTCTATGTCTGGGTTTTGTTTTTGTTTTTTTACTTAAAGTCTTGCAGCCACATTTGTATTTGGGTTGTAATTAAAAAGAGAGGAGGGTCTCAGGGACTACTTGGACCACAACATCAGAACGTTTCTTCTTAAGGGAATATCTGTAGTGAAAACCAAAAGAACCCAGATGATGAGTTCAAGAGATGTGACAGATGGAGAACATGTGTCAGCAGAGCTCCAGTCACTTTTATCATTAGCAGTACCTACAGTACCCACTATGTAGTATGGAGATGCACAGCATGTGGTTCAGTATGTGTTTTTATGTCAATGGCTGCAACGACCTCTAAGACCGGAGGCGACAACAGTCTCTGTACCTGAGTGTCAGTGTGTGAGGATTATCAGTTTATTGTCTGTTCATGCACATGCACCAATGTGCATACACTGTGTGTGTCTGGTGTGTTGGTCCGATCAAGTTGTTTTGTTTTCGGATGCAAATCTGTGACTCAGAGAAGGCTGACAAAGACAGGAAATGACCATGGAGTCACAGAGAGCCAGACAGGAAGCTGTCGCCACTGATAACCTAAGTAAAAGTGGAAAACGTGGTGATGGGACAAAGTCCAACTTTTATAGTTTTGTTATCAGTTTTCCCTCATTGATTTGCTGAGAGGTTCTCAAGTTTACCTTTCACTAGAGAAGGAGAAAAACTGACTGATAATACAGCAAGAAAAAAAAAAAAAACTAAAACTGAACTCAAAGAGAGCTAATGTTTAGTGCAGTGTAATGTAAAGGTTTGACAGCAACACTGCAAAGTTTAGTTTAAGTATTTCTAAGTGAAAATGTATCCAAACTAACGAATAAAAATACCAAACAAAAGATATTTAGATGAAGCATAGCATAGCTTAGCTGACATACAGATAGCTGAGCTTATCTGAGATTCAAGTTTGTCAAAAAAAAAAAAAAAAATTGAACCTGCTAAAAATATTTCTCGGACAAAAATACCAAGTTTAGTCTGGAAACAGGAATAAAACGGAAGGTTCGTGTGGATCACGTGGAACTGACAGTGTGACTTGAACCAGAACATGTAATGCTGCACTCCAGGAATTAACGGTTTCAACATTCCAACCAGAGTAAAGTAGAAAGTGAAAGTTGTTATTCTGTTAATTCAGTTAATTTGAGGAGGTGAACCAGGAACTGGAAAATCAGGGTCTGGTCTAATGAAACCAGTGTCTTACTCTGTGGAGTTCACGGTTTTCCAGCTAGCAGGAAAAAGGAAAATACTCTCTGATCAAGTGTCGCAGCGTAAAAGCAGCCATCACACATTCTCCATGTGCCTGGACCGAAGCAGATCCAGACCCAGATTACAATTCCACCATGTGTGTGTGTGTGTGTGTGTGTGTACATGTGATAGTGTGCATTTGTATAAATAGCACATGTGGCATCGTTTACCACAGCCTTTTTATCTGAGGCATTTCCCTCTCTCTCTCTCCCCCCTCTGCACAGCTGAGGGAACGACTTTCCCAGGCCTTCAAATCCACAAACCCCTCTATGTGTGTGTGTGTGCGTGCGTGCGTGCCAAATGCTTTTTCAAGTCAGAAGTTGTAAAACTCATTTGCATATCAAATGCAACGCAAGGACACTGCAGCTTACGTGCTGCTGCTGCCGCTGCTGCTGCTGCCGTAGTTCATGAGTAGCTATCATCCATATGTTTCCACTGCAGATCTACATGATCCAGCTACACCTACTGGTGCAAAGAAATTGAAGGAAAAACATGTGACAAACATGGGACTTCAAAGACAGATCTGGGAAAAGGTCTTAGACCAGGCGTGGGCAAACTAGGGGCTGGATGCGTTCAGCGTTTTTCCTATAGATGGCGTAGAGAAGGCTAAAAGCATTGACTTTTACATGTCATTTATCTTAGTTCACACCAACACTCCATCTATCTGTTCCTGACCTGGGCCCCCTGTCAAATTTTAGGAGGAATTTTGGCCCACCAGTCAGAAAGTTTGCCCACGTCTGGCTTAGATCACGGCTGGGACTGAGATGCCTGACTGGCAGCTCCATCTCAAACATTCTTTATCCCTTAACGGACCGTTATGCTCCTCACTGTGACAGTGTTGTTGTCTCCAGTGAGCCCACCACGGCACATCTCACTTGTTCCAGGTTGTAAACATTGTCACCTTGTTTTTTCTCGCTCACTGAATTTGATTAAAAAGTAGTTGTTTTTTTTACAATGGCCGTCAAAGATACTGTATATATTTCCGTATTAATCTAGTTTTAACCAATCGACACTGTGACTATAGTTTTAGTCAGACTGTCAGTCGTAGACTGACTGACTGTCCTGATCTCAGTCAGGCTGCTCTGACACAAGACAGGCCGCTGACCTGAGGTTGACGCACCCACAAACACATGCTGGGAGTTGATGATGGGATGTTAGGATTCAGGTTCCCCACAATGTTTAATTTCACAAATTAATTATCACGTTCAATTGGAGGAATTTCCATAGATGAACTGTAAGAACTGCACAGGCGTCCACAGATTATATTAAGACCATATTTGTCTTCAGAGGGACAGGTTGGACGCAGTCATGCTCTTCTAGAGTCAGATTACCAGGCATATTTTTGCATGACTGTGATGATAGAGATGCAAAGCAGGCCCTCAAGTTTGATTGGACAAGGTTAAAACTCACAGAATTTAAATCTTCACTGACTGGCTGTGAATATTTAAGTTTGCCTGTGGCCACTTGGAGAACTGCTTTGCATGAAGCTAATAGTTGATTAGACAGAGCAGCTTTACCTCCAGCATGAACTGACCAGCGGGTTACAGAACATTGAGGTGAACCTTCCCACAGACATTAGCTGCTGTTACCTGCTATCGGCTAGCACACTTCCTGGCACTGAAGTCTTTAGTCTGACCACTGACTTGAACTGATGTCCCTTGTGTTTAGCTGAGACACAGCAGACATTTGTCCACGCCTGTCTTCCTGTCCACTGTCACTGAGGTCACCCCCCCCCCCTACTATTGAGAACCTGATAACATGTATATTTTTATCTGTATAAACCACTGTATGAGTTGCTGCCACCTAGTGACTGGAGGCTTGTTATCATTCAAGCATTACAGCAGTGGTACACTTGTGTCCAGTGTGCCATATTCCCCTGGAAGCCCCTCACTGCACCCCCTCAGGGGGACCCGTCCCACTATTTGAGAAGTACTGCTCTAATCTGATGAACGCTCTGCTGTTAATTGAACTTCCCTTAAACAGTGCAGCTACAGCAGCTCTAACAGCTTGTTCCTAAACGTCCAGTGAGTTAGAGGAAGTGCAGACAGAGGTCAGGGGTCAGGCTGTAAAACCATTTATCACCCTCAGGAGAAACGTTCTTCAGCCAGTTCTGCTTTTCCTCAAAACACCAACCAGATGGAGGTGAGACCGGGCGCGTCCACGCTGGCCCGTGAACCTCCGCAGTCGACCAGGCACCGCTGCAGCGACAGTGGAGGAGCAACACGGCCTTCATTGTGTGTGTGTGTGTGTGTGTGTGTGTGTGTGTTACGACACACTCCTGCAGTGTAGCCAGGCAGCTGGAATGCACAGCAGCTACATGAGTGTTACTGAGCGTGCCCAGACAAGTCAGATTGAGTGGGTAAAAGAAATGCGAGTTTTAATCCCAACGCAGGAGTTTGTCTTAAGACCAAAAAATGAAATTGTTGTTTTCTCACACCAAACTGTTCTACAACACCTTAAAGTTACAAATAAAAACCGTTCAAAGTTTAGAGAGTTTTAGGGCCTGCTGTGTAGCTAGCTGATCTGTGGGGAAGCTGTAGTGGTAACTTTTAGCTACTTCTTCATTTAGTTAAATTGGCCAATCTTTGTTGTCTAGTTATTGCGGAATGTTTTGACTAAACAGAAATATTCATCATTTCCATGCTAGAGGTTCTGCCAAATGTAGCTATTTTATTGTTTGCTAACTAAACTCTTTCTCTAGATTTTTAAAAAGCTTGGGTTCTGGCCTTTTCTTCTGATGCTTTCTTGTCAAATATCAAAGTTTTCTTTTAGCTGTTCTTTAATGTTTTTGTTTCACTTGAGTTCTTCTCCTGTGTTATGTGGAAGTGAACGTCATTCAAAGATGAAAAGCTCTTGGTTGCTCTTGCTAGCTCTTGGTCATTTTAGGTTCAAAGTCAGGGATTGTGAAGGTCCTTTCCCAGAGTTCCAGAGTCTTTGTGACACAGTTGGAGTCTTTTCAATAATTAACGATCGGGATCCACAGAAAACACGGGCCGTGACTAAAAGCCTCATCCAGATCTTTTCAACGTCTTCTGAGTATGTGCACCATAAATCCAGAGCCAGTCTTTGGAGGTTTCAATCTGTCTGTGAATTAGCCTTCAGCTCTGAATGTGTGCAGCGCCGCGCCACGATCTGGTCCTGTGTGAAACCAGGGTTGAATCTGGTTGAGCAGCTTTTTGTGCAGTGCGGTCACGCTTGATTCAAATCCCTGGCATGAATTTTTTTTAGACAAGGACGTCACAGTTTCTTCAGTGTCTGAGTGATGTGTCACGTCTTGACGACGACAATATGTCGACGATGTGTTATTATCCTCACCACGACATAAAGTACAGTTTACAGATTAATCTGCAGATTCACCCGAGGCGGCAGGAGCCGAACAGCATTCTGTGCAAACACACACAGACACACACCTATGTGTTTGAATTAGGGTCAGTCAAGGTGAGGGTTTAGAACTCTCTGTCTGTTAATGGTGTTGAAAATGTCTGTGTTCTTTCCCCTGAAGCTTCAAGCTGTGAGCAAACAGAAGTTAGCAACCGCGGGCTAAACTTAGGCTTAACTTCAAGAGGTGTGTGTGTGGATACTTAAAGTTCCTATGAAATTGCTTTGCATTTTGCTTTGGGTTAAAAAGTCAAAAGAAAAATGGTTTAAATGTAAACTAGTGTAAACTTTAAAAAAAACAAACAACACAAATTGACTTTCCATTGTCCAAACTAGTGTAAACTTTAAAAAAAACAACACAAATTGACTTTCCATTCATCATCAGACTTCAGACATCAGATCATCAGACTATACTTTCTTCACATAAAACTGACGTTTCAGTCACGTCACAATGTTAGGAAAATGTTTAACCTTCACACTAATGTTAACCTGCACTAGGTTGTTTATGTGATTAACGAGCTGATGACATCACATGTCACTAAATATATGTCTGTTACCAACATCAGAGTTTAACACAAGTGGAAAAAAAAAACACCAGTAGGGGTACAATACACTCAACTCACGATTTGATACACAATTACTTTTGTTTTTGTTCACAATATGATTTTATCATGATTTTTTTTTAAGAAAATGAGTTCAAATTATGACCAAATACAATGATAAACTGAAATTGTTATCGTTAAGTAACAGGAAAAAAAAGAAAATCCACATTTCTTAACAGAAACACTGCCCATCACCATTTATCTCCTCTTATTAAAAGTCAAACTGGTCTGGTCTGATTCACCTCCCAACTCTCAATATACTAAACAACAGGATAGAAAAACCAATAACTGGAAAGAGTTTCTTTCTTTACAGAAACACTGTTTGCGTCTGTGGAAGAAGTTCTTCCCACGTTCTCTTTGAACACCTGAACATCACTTAGGCGTCACTTAGGCTACGTTCTCTTTGAACACCTGAACGTCACTGAATCGCTACGTACTGATGTAACATCTTGGTTCAATAGCGAGTCACAGCCAACCGTTTTAAAGGGGATGCCACCACCTACTGTATTAGAGTGTGTAGTCTCATGGTATGACCACTGACTTTTGGAGATAACTAGGCTTCTCCTTATGTGGTTTGTTACGATTTAATCTTATTCAAATCGACATGAGTCGTCACGCATTTGTATTGATTTTTCATTGATTCACGATGCATCGTTACATCCCTGCACACCAGTCCTCACGCCACACTGTTTTCAGGTTTAACCACACCATAATGAAATGACACACACACACACACATTCTTACCTGCTTTGAACCCTGCGGCTTTAACAATGATGCGGCTAATTTATGGATTTTTACAGGCTTACGAAGTTCATACAACTAGAGATCAATGACATTTTTGGTATGCTACTGTGTGTTATACTAGTAGTGTTTGTCTGTGTGTTGGTTATATAGGAGCTGTTAAAACACTGTTTATGTACTGTTGCCCAACTTCCCTGTTTCTGTTTACCTCTGCTGTGGACAAGCACAAAGTGAAGGGAGTTAGCCCCGGAGCTAATGTTAGCTTCAGCCCCGGAGCTAATGTTAGCTTCAGCCCCGGAGCTAATGTTAGCTTCAGCCCTGGAGCAGATCACTAAGTCTCCCCTGTTCATTCCAACTACTAGTACTTTTTTTAATAGTGGGTGCGGCTTATATTCAGGTACACTCAATGGTCTGGAAATGACGGTAAAAAAAGACCCTACGTACCGTTGTTGCAGTGTCGGACACAGTCCTGCAGCACAGCGTGCCACTTCTTCTGCTCCTTCTCCGTCATGACGCAGAAGTAGTGGTGACGGGCGTACGGGTGCCACAAGATGAGCGGGAACTCGGTTGCGCACTTGATAAATGGGTTGTTTCCCACTTTGGCCTTGATACCTACAAGAAGTCACATGGCAGGGTGCATTTGGGTGAAAAATTGCGTTTTGTTTCTCAGTTCCCTGGAGATGTGACTCTGGTCTTCACCTGGCAGACTGGTGTTCATCAGCTCTATGTAGTCCTCTAGGGACGTGAGGGCCCTGTACCCAGCACAGTTGATGGACACCTTAGGGTGAAGACCACGTTCCTGTGCCTGTCAGACAGAAATACCAACTTAGCGCAAGCACTGAATCATAATTATAAAAATCTATAGTCCACTTAGGTTTGTTTGGATCGTTTATGTGCTGTTTGTGATCAGATGTGATATGAAATTCAACAAACCAACGTACTGTCTTGTTCTCGTACAGGTTTATGGTGTAGCTGTTTGGCACCGACACAAAGCGGCTCCTCCACTTCCTGTTCTCCTCCAGGTACTGGAACAGATTCCCTGAGAAAATAGACCGACCCGCCAGAGGATCCTGGGGAAAACAGTGCAGACTGTGGGTCAGGAACAACAACAACTCGAACAACAACAACTTGAACCACATTCCTGCCAAGAAAACAACGTAAGTTCCGGATGAAGTCCTTTCTACAGTCACAGATGAATCAGTTCTGGGGTAAATCTATTGACCTCTGACATTTCAGCGTGTTGAGTTTATGATGCTGAGCTTTTGAGCTGTATGCCAATGTGTCCCTGGGTTCATATGGGAAGCATTTCCTCAGAAATATGAAACTGAATCAGACCTGGATGATCTGATGAATTGAGCAGCAGAGGGTTAGCATCCATCGTCCCACTGGTCAGTTGTTGGACAAAGTCGGTGTAAAGTGGGCTTGATGTTCCTTTATTCTGGGCTTTTTGTCAGTTTTCACCTTAAAAATCACTAGAATCTATTTGCAGAGTGGACGCAGCTGCATGAGTTCCTGTTGGAATTTTGTACCCTCACGTTCAGAAGTGAGGAAATAGTTGAAGTTGTTGAGAAGTCATGTCAGCGCAGCAGGTCACTGAGCAGGAAAATTGTTATGTTCAGGTGGAATCAGGACAAAAGGCCCGTGACTGTCAGAGATACTAATACTGACAGTGACCCCCGACCCCACCGCCAAGTAGAAAATTGATCAACAGTGGAAAGAAGGGGTTTTTTCTGGTGTGAAATGCGTTTTAATTTTCTCTCCAGGACCAGGACGAAACCTACGACCCTCAGTTCAAACAGACATGAAGAGGAACTGAGCGTCCACTGGTTAGACTGGTCAGACATCAAGTCATGAATAAGTTCATTCATCTTCACAGTTCACGTGTATGATACCATCAGGCTCAGCTGAACAAAGACTGTGTTGATGCTCGTCGGTGTGACGAAATCGGTCAGACACAGAACACAAGTGAAAAAAAAAAATCCCTCTTCATATTTAAACTGATGTTTAGAAGTAGAGGCGAGATAGTAATTATATTATTTACATATATATTTACCCTTTACAAACCTCCCCCATACTGTTATCAACCCTCTCTAGACTCTCTAGACTACTACCCTCCCTAGACTGTATTACCCATTCCTACTCAATTAAATGCACAGTAGAGTTATATAATGGACACAATAGACACACATATTGCGTAAATAAATTAAATACACGAGGTGGCGGAGGTCAGTGCTCAGCTGCAGGAGGGAAAACATGGGAGTGGCGAAGCAGGTGCAGCCCTGGCAACAGGTGAGCACAATTAGATTAATCAAGCCTCTCCTTATATCAGTAGGAGCCGGGACCAAGGAGAGAGGAGAGTGAACAGAGGAGTGAAAACTGGTCAAGATGGACGGACCGTACAACTAAACAGATCAAATGCCACATTTTGTCAACAGAGTTCCACAAATTCATTCAGTAATTAAAGATGATTAAGGTTAATTACAGATTGTTGTTGATGTTTGTTTTTTTTCTTTTTTTTTTCCTTTGGTAATTATAACTCTTACCTTCCTGTGCAGCAGCTGAGACTGCGGTCCTCCTCCTCCTTCGATCTCGTAGCGGACACTGTTGAAGAGGGCGACGGCGTACTGCTGCTCATACATCTCCCCAAAATCTTTCATCATGTCATTGGTGCGGCCTGAGGAAAGGTCAGACAGAGGTCAGTGGACTTATGGACATATTACATTTAATGTAATTGTATGGGCTATTTACTGACTCACACCAAAGTGCATGGAGGAAATCACAGATTTGATTTGATTCACAACAACTTTGCCTTTTGTGTCAAATATCCCTGTTTAATAAGATGCTGTTTATAGTGATTTTTATTTATTATTTATTGACTCCCATCTATCCAATGATTAACCTAACCCAGTAAGTTTAAACCTTTATAAAATATTTAAATATTTTTTCATTAAGTGTTCCATTTGAAATAATGATTATAAAAAACAATTAGCTGCAGTCCCAGTAAAGAGCTAGGGTTTAATTGTTTTCCCACAAGTTTCCATTGGAGGCTTCTCTTAAAATAGTACTAAAAACAAGCACACAGGAAGAACTGTTCCCACAATCCCTAGCTGCTGGGAGAAAAAAAAAAACACACACTTTGCTATGCTTGTTAGCCAATCAGAGTGGTGTGTGTAGCGCACGGGTCAGCGGCAGACTCTGTTGACTGGGATGTGTTTTTGGAAGAGATGACACAGGAAGCTGAGAGTGGAGTGGCAGTAGAGAGCAGGAAGGAAACAACTGACAGGATGGGAAAGACAGACGGGAAAGTGGAGGAGGATCAGTCCAGGACACCGGAGCCACATGTTTGACATCAGACGGCAGTTCATTTATTAATGAATTCATGGAATATTACGGGATAACGAAACTCATACTGCTAGCGATCAATGACTTTTCTAGTAGTGTGTTATACTAGTAGCGTACGTCTGTTTGTGAATGGCCGTTTGTCTATATGTGTGTATCCCATGTTACAACGTGGACACCCGCAGTTATATAGAGAAGTGCGGCCTGTATACTGTATGTACAGTTATTTTTTTTCTTTTTAAATTTAGTGGGTGCAGCTTATATTCAGGTGCACTAAATAGTCCGGAAATTACGGTACATAATAATACTATATTAGCTTCTATTAGTTTATTATAGATAGTGTTGTATTATAAAAGGGAGGAAGTAATGAAGCTATTATAAATGTAACTGCTATTAGCATCTGCTGTGTTGTTACTACTCTCAGCAGTACCCCCGCCCCCCCGTGTTTGGTTTTCCACCATATAAAGCCAGGGCTGGGGAGCAGACGCTTCTCTCTGAACCTCAACACTCTCGGTATTTTTCCACTGGGGCTGATGTTTTGCCAAAGTCAGCAAACTGGCGCACTGGACCTAGAAGGCCCTGCAGTGCATTTGGAAATTGGAATTTTGGGAAACAAAGACCACATCATAAAACATAGGCCCCGGCCTCGTGCCCAACCTACACGTCCAACAATTCTCCCTGTAAATGCCTGACTCTGCACTTTTGGCTGTTTGTTTGGAGCGTTCTGTTTATAGATGTGGATGATTATGTCAAGTGTTAGGTCGCACGATGTGATGATGATGATGATGATGATGAGTTATATTTATAGGTGAGGGCGTTTGTTGTCATTAGGCACTGACGCCGTTGTTCTTCCTCCTCAGTCGTGACACAAATCCAATCTGGTCCTGCTCAGTTTGGCGATGTTTCCCCTGTTTGTGCAGTGTGTGAATGTTCCGACGTGACGTTTATTTATACATATCTGAAGGTGTGTTTTCTTTAATGAGGATCTTTGTGGGTGAGCACACACTTGTAATTTGCCCGTGCGTGGGTGTGTACATGTTGTGTCATTGTTGTGTGGGAGGAAATCATTCTTGGAGAATGTGCTTCAGCTGCACGGCTGAAGAAATCACTTCACAGGGAGGAACACACTCCAAACAAGACTCCTAGTAAGGAAATGCTGAGTAGACTCACACACACTCACACACACACACACATTGTCTGGGACACGTTAGTTCTTCCTCAAGTAGACACAGAACGAAGGGTGTGTGTGAGAACCAGACTCTGGTTCCAGCTTCTGGTCTCTGACATGTTGGTACCTGCTTCAGCTCTGCAGCTTCACCTTCTTATCATCTCTTCTTTCAAATGGTAACGTTCACAACACCAGATCATGAGATACTGTATGGGAAGTTGATGCAGAGAGAGCTGTCTGCTCGTTTGAAGTTTTGTCCTTTAGTAATATGTCTTAAACACATTACTAAGACGTTTCACTGTGACAGGTTTTCATGGACACGTGGACCTTTAGATCCTCCATTTTCTTTACCCGTACCTGACTGCTGGACCGCTAACGCCTCAATCCACAGCTAATCATAGCTGTGCCTTTGGCATAGCGCTAACTGAACAGCTGCTATATGATGTAAACACCTGAGGAACTAGAAGTGTGTTGTCATCTGTCATCTGTAACAACACTAGGGGGAGACAGTCAGCGAGGTCCTACGACTGACCAATGACAGACGTGCAGGTTTATTCTTCACTCTAGAACTCCTTTTCCTGACTCTGACTCTGGATTAGATGACTAAAACATCAGTAATCCTTACATTTCCGGGACCATTTCTCAGTATCCTGAGCCGTGATGCAGTTATGAGACCGCAGGGTTTGAGGGTGGATTCACTTCTGCTCGGGTGTTTGTTTAACCAAACCTGAAGTGTTCACTCCCCCAGTGAGGTATTTGGTAGTTGGTGTGAACTGGACCAAAGTTTTTCTGTCTGTCTCTTCACCCTGACTCCAGACCTTGTAAAGGCTGTGGCTTGACAGAATGTCTTCATTCAAATCATTTTAAAGCAGGAGTGTCAAACGTACGGTCCGCGGGTCAAAACCGGCCCGCTTGATGAATTTTTGAAATAAAAAATATTTTTTGGAAAAGTATTATTATTTCATTAAATGTGAATAATAATAAATATCTAATATACTTCTTTGAATGAAAACAAGGGGGAAAAAACATTGACTTATTGTATTTTATAATTCATTATGAGGTGATTGTATGAAATGAGTTTGACACCCCTGTTTTAGAGGACCTGTCAACTGTGTTTCTACTTATGGAGAGGACCTGTCAACTGTGTTTCTACTTCTACCTATACCTCTGATAAACACACAGCTTCTGTGTAAACTATCCGGCTGTAGTTTTTACCACTGAGTCCACTGAAAGACTCTACAACAGCCCTGACGGGTGTTAATGCTGATGTTATAACCCCCCCTGTCAATGACGTATGTGGAGAGGAATGAATAAAGGCCCTGAGGGATTGATGTGTTAGCTAACAATGCACTTCACTAGATAATGACACCTGAGCTGGCATCAGGCCTGGCTGAACACTCTCAGTGTTCTTTGGATACGGACTGTAAACTTTTCTGTTGCCATTCTCTGATTCATACTGTTTGCTTTTTTTTACAAACACACGAAGGAGAGAAAGACGACAAGGAAAAGTAGAAGAACTAGTACAAGTTAGAACTAGTAGCATTTGGGTATTATTGCACTTGTGGTTTTATTTATTTGAATGCAGTAGTCCTTCCTGTCATAATGCCACTTATTTACATATATGAACCGGTGGCTGGGGTCGGTAGAAACACCAGGGGGAAAAATGTCTTGTCCAAAGACATAGAGTTATGTCCAGACAAAGAACAGTTCCAGTTGTGACCACGTGGATTTTGGATACTGGAAGGAGGATGTTGGAGACAGATTAAAGTTGCTGTTGGACGAAAACCCGGAAAGATTCCACACGTAGGAAAAATGTGTGTCTGTTGAAGCTAATGGGAAACGATGGCGTCCAGACTGTGAGGATCCTTGACGTAGAGAGAGGCCGCGATTCATCTGCACTTGGCATGGAAATGCCAATTTCAGCTTCCACCCAACCTAACGTGCAATGTAGCGTTAATACCACAGGGCTGCACAGTGGGAGGCGGGAGCAACATCAGACCTAAATAGCAGTCTGTTCAAACACGGTTCCCTCTGGAAACCTACTTATTATCTCCTAGAAAATAGGCTGCTGGGATGCAGCGATCTGAGCGTGGAGAGGAGCAACAATGTTGTCCAGTACAAGTGTGTGTATGTGAGTGTGGCGAGGGGGGATGGGGGGGGTTTAGTCACTTTTTATACACAAATGCTGCATGACTCTCTGCCTCGGGGAGGAGAGGAGACTGAGGGACAGGAGACCATTCCACCATTCCTTGAGCTCAGGGTCAAGAAGCTCAGGAATGTTGGAGAAGTAAAAGACAAAACTTAGTGCAGCTCAATGTGACGCAGGAATAATGCAAATATATACTATATACTATATATATATATATATATATATATATATATATATATATATATTCTACTTAGGTCTGAGGAGCAACAAGTTCAACCTCAACCGGGTTTGCTAAATGTGATGTAATCTCTGGAACCTAACTGAAGGATATTCTCTATACAAATGTCACTGTATGCAGATGATGCATGATGATAAGATGATGATATATGGGGACGTCAACAAAGATAAAGACAAACAAACAAATCTTCACTTGTGAAAACATCAGATCTCCTCTCCTCCATCTCAGTCTGCTCTCTTCTTCAGTGGTGTCCCCATCTACAGAGAAGGAATTCTCTGTAGAATTCTGGAGGATGACCTTTGACACCAGGACACAACCTGGTCCTTTGTCCGGTCTAAGGACCGACGGTCTCAGGTGGTTCTAGATCAAAACCTGTTGTTGAGCTTCAGTCGTTTGAACAGGTTTCCATTCCAGTTTGATTAAAAATGTGATGTTGGATCAGATTTGAAAATGATTCATTTTGTATTGAATCAGTGGCTCAAGGCTCATGGGGAACACAGTGATGATGAGCTGTTGACACTTTAACTCAAACTAGAAACATGATCTGTTCCATGTAGTACTGATTTTAAGAACCTATGCACCCCTTACAAAAACATAAGCATTTTCTCATAAGTTCTTCTTTTTCTCTTCAAGACCGGTGTCTAATATAGTGTGTGCAGTAGAACAACACCACTGTGTTTCCCAACAACACTAACCAAGGCGTCATTTGTCTGAGACATTTAATCTACTACCACGATGACCACGTTATTACTGCTTCATCAGCACTCTATTTCTGTTGTCACCAGACTCACTTGTTCAACTCTTTCACCCTGGTACCGGCAGCGTCAGTCCCGAAACCTCCTGCTCTAACCTTTAATTTTCTCTCATCACCTTGTCATTTATTTCATTTTCCACCAAAGATCACCCAACTACAGCAGATCCTAACTGAGTCACAGGTCTTGGGGAAAAGGTTCTGAAGTTAATTCGGTTTCAGTGACACCTGGAAATCACAGAGGACTTTCACAGAAGCTAACCCAATCAGGAATGGTCTAGCCTGGAATAAACCTGGAACAGAAGTCAATCTAGACCCATATCTAGACCGGATGGTCTCCTGCTGTTTTCAACAAGTCTAAGTGAGAGAAGCAACCACCGATCAGACATGAGACTGTCCAGAGCCGGTGTACCAGAGATCTGTGATCAATGTGTTGGACTTTCTCTCTTCTGCCCACCGTGAAGATGTAAACAGCACATTTGTCAGCAGTCAACTTTCATTCCCCACACTCTCGGCCTTGAGCTGTTTGGAACTACGTTTGTAAAACTGAAATCCTTCAAATGAACTCAGACAACAGCTGGTTGTTGTCACTGTCCCGGATCAGAGTAAAAGATCCACTGCAATTACGTCACACCATGTCTGAACTTCTACCTGAGGTAAAGCTCTATGTGTTTTATCTTGTGTTTTACATTGTTAAGCCACTTTTCCAGTCTTCAGAGAAATTTCTGACTTTCTTTGATTAAGTCCCAGATGGAAACTTCTAGCTACGACCCAAAACTACCCCGACACACCCCTGTTCTCAGGTACGACTAGAGAACAAGTTATGAAAGTTTCCTCTCCATGTACAGTACCTGAGACAAACCCAACACCATCACAGCTTTGTGTTTTGAACCCCTTTTTTTGGACCACTTTTGAGATAAAAACCGATCCAGAAGGTCAGACTTGAATAAAAACAACTTCCAACATTCCAAGCTCAGACACTCCTTTCTTACCTGTAATCATCTCCCGCCTGTTCTCATCCAGGTGAGAGGAAACCACGTCCCCCATGGCTCCAGCTGCTGTAGACCGTTCTCCTTATTCCGGGTAGAATTTGAGTCTTTGGTGGTGAAACTCCCAGCAGTTTCAAAAATCAAGGCTGAGCGTCTGGAGAGGGAAAAATGTACCACTGTGCTGCTGAGAGCAGTACACACTCTGGCGGAGATCCAGGAGCAGCAGGAGAACACTGGCGTGGTTCACACACACACACACACACACACACAGACTGTGGTAGGAAAAAGGAAGGACACTCCCTCTGAGAGTCATCACTGGTCCAACGTGTTCAGTCGGCCCTGCTGAAGGTGTGGCCTCATCCAGGAGCTGAGAGAATAACAGCTTATTAGATTTGCAAAGTGACAAAGTGCTGAGCGGAGATTAGGGAAACAGTCTGAACCATGGAAGCTTGGTTTCACCAAAAAACGCTCCACTTAAATCAATCTACAGTGTCTGAGCCCGTAGAGAGAGAACATTTTTGATGATTTAACACAGCAGCTGCCTGTCAACTGTATCTCATTTATCATTTTGGAATCCAAACGAAACATTCAGACGCTGAGGTCACAATGGAACGTATGTCAACGAAAGTATGAACTTCACCGACGGCGGCAGCAGTTGACCAACAACTGTGGTTCAGTTCTGTAAAAGCACCGAGCTACAGTGAACAGTTAACAAAGTGAGTCACATTTCAGTTTCCTGTTGGAAAAGACTGCCTGGAGGACAGACACTGGTTTTCTTATGTGCCCAGCTGCTTTTGGATTTAATGTTACTTTACTAAGTAAGTCAATTTCAATGGAAAGAATGTTTTTTTTTTAAAAAAAAAGTTCCAATCACATACCACGTAAGCAAATAAAACATACAAGGACAAGAGAAAAACATACTGCAGCAAATGAGTTACAGATAAGAAGTTCCTCTTCTCTGTGTGTCATGGAGGAAGGAATAATAAAAGTAACACACATAAAAACTCACACAAATTGTGAGTTTGAACATAGTGTCATATCTTTCCTTTGTGATTAATCAGAAAAGTTTTTTCAGCAATAAAATAAAATACCCATGTAATTTTAATGACCTCAGATAATTAAATAAAAACGCCTTCACTATTCAAACAACAGCACATTTGAGTGCCTTCACTTCTACGGGTACTGTTTGTGTTTACGTGTGCTCATATTTAGGTATTAGTATTGGCTGACATGTTTTACTGATAAATGCTGCCCCCGTGTGGAGAGATGCATAGTTAAACACGTTACAGTTCAGGTACCCTAAAAAATAAACTGTGGTTGTCAGTGACGCCGTCGTTCTTTTTGCTTCGGTTCCAGCTACTGCTGCTGTTTCTTTTATTAAAGATGTCACTGCGGTTCTGGTTGTTGACGTTTGGCGGGTTTGTGTGTCGTTTTTACTCCTTACTTCTCCATTTTATTACTGTTGTTGCTGCTGCTACGTCACCTGCTAATATGACTGGCGTTGTTTACTGGCGTTATTACTGGTGTTGTTTATTCTGTTCTGCTGGTTGTCGTTCTACGCTGTAGCGGTGAATAAATCCGTTCGTGTGACCGTTCCTACTGTAACTAATGAGCTTGCTAGTCAGTTGCTTTTACTGGTTTTCCTGTTACTTATGACAGTTTCACTGTGTATGTGTGTGTGTATAAATTGCAGTTAAGCTAAATTACTATTTTTTTTCATAAAAAAGAGAGGTTTGAGAGAAATGCTCGTTTTCTTCAGCCATTTTGGGCTCAGCTAACTGCTAGCATTGTTGAAGTTGTACTAGATTACAGGTATTTCTGTGTCATTGTTGGTGTTTAATCCCGTTTCTCTCCCTGATGTTCCTTTCATTTAGATCATGTGTGTCAAACTAATATCCACCAGGGGGCCACATCATACATCATGTATTATGTTTGTACATCATTTAAACATAATACATGTTTCTGCAATTTATTATTATTTATTCAAGGTACAAATATTGTTCATTGCTGTGTAATAAAAAAAACACACAATTTCTCAGGTTAAGAAACTCTGCTGCAAATGCCTTTTACACACAGCCACACAGAACAACTTGATGGCCCTCATTTGGCCCCCGGACCTTGAGTTTGACACATGTGATTTAGAGCTTTCGGTGAAAATGAGAGGCTGCTGCAGCCAAACCGTCTGCATCCACCAATGAGATGAGGATGTGGAGGATACGCAGTGACGTCAGCCACGGGAGGCTAAGATGTGAGTGTGTGTGTGTGTGTGTGTGTGAAAGAGAGAGATAGAGAAAAGGGGAGGGAGAGAGAAAGACGGGAAGAGGGAGAGATCAGTCGGTCCAGACCTCAGCAGCATCATGGCTCCTATCGGATTAAAGGCGGTGGTCGGAGAAAGTAAGACAAATCTTTCCATTTATTCAACCTTTCAACGCATACACCTGTGGTTTTACTGTGTGCGAGCTGTAATTCTGCTGCACAATCAGAACGATGATGACGGTGATGGTGGTAGTGATGATGAAGGTGCAGCTCCGCTGTTTAAATCCCAGTGAGGACTAAAAAAACCTGCACAGACGGGTTCGTTTGCGCGGATCCTGTGGTGCGGATGCGCAGTGTGAAGCTGCGGTGATGCGACAGAAACAGCGGGAGGAGGCGAGCGAACGCAAACACGTTAACTACCCGACCGTCTGTTCATCCATCTATCCATCCATCCACCCCACAGTTATCTCTTTTTCTGCTTTTTTTTTTTGCACCAGTGTCATCAAATCATCTCGACACTTGTCATTTGGTAACACACTGATCAGATCAGAAAAAAAACGAGGAAGAAGAGGATCCCAGGTTAGAGGTTGGAGGAGAGCCTCGCCCCCATGAACGGGCCTGAAACCGCAACACCCTTCCTCCTCTTCCTCCTCCTCCTCCTCTTCCTCTTCCCCTCCTCCTGCTCTCCTCCTCCACCAGTGGCTCTGCGCTCTTCTGCCTGCGCACTAATGGCGGATTGCGTTCACTGTCCAGGCCCAGCAAGTTGCAAGAAAATCCGCATAATCTGGGCTCAGTCAAAGCCTCCCCTCTCCCCCTCCTTCTCCTTCATCATCATCAATCTTCTAAAATGTCATCATCAATTATTGGCTTTAGTCCTGATTTGTGTGTGTGTGTGAGAGAGAGAGAGAGATTGCATGTGTGAGTGTGTGTGTGCGTGAACGTGCACTGCAGTTTACCATCTGATTTTGTCACTGGCTCAGGCTCCACCTTAACGTGTTATCACTGTTTTGCCAGACATGGTAGTTAGTCCTACTGTGGAACCATAACCTTGTCTTGCTGAGTGTGAGTTCTCCAGGCTATGTGTGTGTGTGTGTGTGTGTGTGTGTGTTGACTGTTGTGGTTGGACAAATGAATGGGTGAAGGTTCTGTCCAGTGCTGCTGGGGTCAGCAGCGTACATTTGTTCCTGTTGTTGATGCTGTCAGTCCAGATCTACACAGTAAATCTGTCTGCACTAAGCTCGGCCACTGTCGTTCTGCATGCTAAGCTCTCCAGGGCTAAACCCCCCGTCAGCCTGTTAATACCACCGTGTGCTGTATTGTCTATGTTCATCTGCAGAGGCAGATTTGTTTTTTAACGGCGGTCAAAGCCTTCATCTAACTTTCCTTTTTTTTTTTTTTCTAGGTTTTTTTTTATGATAAGCAATGATTTCTTTTTCTCTCAGTGGCTAACATTAGGATCCTCCCTCTATGCAGCTACAAAACCACTGCTATCATAGTAGCTGCTATATAGCCTATGTCACTAAAAATGACTCTCTCTAAAAGAGTGTCTGCTGAGCGGTCACCCCTTGGATGATGACTCAGCATTTGCAGCAGCAGGTACTGGTTGCTGTTTGGCGTTTCTGAATTTTGTTGAATCACAGGACATCAAATTCTCATTGAAGTTATAAGAGGCTTGAGATGTAACACCTGATGTCTCCACCAGGTGATCCCTGCTGCTGCTGCAGGCTCAGATTCACCTGACAAATGAGTCTAAAACAGAAACAGCCATCAGATCAGAGTCACTGCAGTCACGTCCACAGAAATGTCTGTTCAGTTCCATTTCTATCACTCAATACCAGTATGTTTTTAATCCAGTACTCGTTTCCAGTACTTCCAAGAAACTCTGAGTTACTGTTCTACACTACAGTATCTTCCTCTGTTCTTGTCGACCCAGTCCTCCGTGTACATCATCTCTTCAGAGTTCTATAACTACTACCTCATTAGATCATGTTCTCCTAGTTTTCCTGGAATTCCTAGTCCTATTTGTGGAAACACATAGTTCCTGCTACTGTCTTGGGTTCCTGTGGAGGTTGTTGACACAGACACAGAAAATAGATTCAAAAACACATAGTTCCTGCTACTGTCTTGGGTTCCTGTGGAGAAAGTGCACCTAAGGATCTTCAGTCTTGTTGACATAGACTCGTGAAAATAGATTCAAATGTTAAGTTATGGTCAAGTCAGTCAGTGTCCAGTCAGAGAGGATTTACTTCATCTTCTACCCTTAAAAACTAGTCTAACACACAAACAAGCATTCACACCTGGTCAGAATAGAGTGAACAATTAATCTAACTCAAACTAAGGCCCGGGGGCTGGATGTGGCCGGTTCATCTTTTTAATCCGGCCGGCCCAAACCTTTCCAAATTAAATAATTTATTTAGATTATCATTATACTTCTGCCTTTTTTTTCCTGCAATAGCAACGTTTCCCCAATAGATGGCATAGAAAATGATAAAAACATTCTAGCATTTTAACCTTCATGCATGACTTCACACGAACGCTCCATCTATCTGCTCCTGACCCACCCCCCTGTTCAATTTTAGGACAATTCTGGCCCACGAGTCAAAAAGTTTGCCGACGCCTGATCTAACTGTTTTCAGACTACGGGAGGTAACTGGAGAAACAAACACACACACACAGGCAAGACAAGGGCACTAACCACTTCACCGCTGTGGTGCCGTAGAAAACAATCACTATTTCTGATTTTGTTTCAATATCTTTAAAGTCTCCTCACTGTATTTTTGAAGCTTAATTTAAAACAGGAAAACTTTTAAAAAAAAATGTGATCAACGGTAGACGTTAAGAAACATTTCAGTGTATCACTGAGCACTGAACAAATAACCTAGTTACTGAGACGGTTAGTAAACAAGAGCCGTTGTTTCTTAATAGTCATTCATTTGTTAGTTACCTATTTCTTCAGGTGCGGTCTAGTGTTTACTTTGTGCGGCTAAATGCCGATGACCTAATTTCATGACATGTCAACTAAAAATCAATCAATACTGATGTCCTCATGTAAACCGGTGGAACAGATGTGGGTGAGAACAAATGTGATTGTTGAGACCGAACCTTAGCTACAATTTAGTCAAAAGACTAAGATTAAGACAAAGTCAAAACTAAGTCTGTAAGTTTATATCACCGGACTACACAGTAAACTATATCAAGATGAAAATGAATCTCAGCGTTATTTGGAATGAACTGTTATTTAGTTACCTGGAAAAAGACGAGACGGAGTAAATGGAAGTGTGAAAATAAGAACCGACTGCTTGTAGCCATTGGTAAAAAAACAAAATAAAAAAAAAAACATTTGAAAACACGAGGCTTGGATCGAGTGTTACTACAGCGTTAACAAGGAAATTATTGACAGCAGCTTTAAAATCCTCCTCGGAAATCATGGTCCAGTCTGTGCTGCAACTGAAAGAACACCCACGTCAGTGCAGTGTCTATCACAGATAGAGCATTAAGAATTGTATTTATATTCTATAATATATGGGGTGTATATTAGCTATTCAAAGTAGACTAGAATGAGTTTTACAAAAATCATACATATATATATATATATAATTCAATAATATTGTCAAACAGCGTAACTATGGTTCTGAGTAGATGAAGGCAGGGACACAGCAGGCTGCACCTGTGCTCTGTTGGTCTGAGGTGGAGCTGGGATGGTGATTGGTGGAGAGGGTGAGGAGGAGAGAGGAGGGGAGGGTGACACCATTACTCTCCGGCTCTGCAGGAGTGGATGATGGTGGGGGGGATGGGCAGCAGGGAAAGGCTCGTACAGCTTCAGAATCACCCTCCTCTTCCTCATGACTCTGTGTGTTTTAGCGCCTCAGAGCGAAGAAGAAGAAGAGGACGGAGAGCATGTCGTAGGAACGCTGGTCTGACTGGAGACACTGAGCTTGACTGTAGTTACACAACTGTGATTAAACAGGAGGTTCGTACGGACCAGATGGTCTAGATCATACGTGTCAAACTCAAGGCCCGGGGGCCAAATGCGGCCCACCAAGCCGTTTTGTGTGGCCCGCAGGAGCTTGAAAAGCATTTAGTAAATCCATAACGCAGAGTTTCTTAACCTGAGAAATTAAAAGGTATTATTTTATCATACAGAAATGAACAATATTAACATGTATTAGTCTGTTATGGAGTAGTTACATCTATACCAGCAGTCCCCAGTCTTTTTTGGTTCCAAGGACTGGTCAGCGAGTACCACCTGTTACTACAGATAGATAGCTAGGTGCTGAGCCTTGAAGGATCATTAAATTTTAAATCAAAATAAAATATCTTTTAGACTTTATTCAGTTTGTATTAGTGTCTGAATGACCTTTTATTTTTAAATATTGCCAGACTATCTTTAAATAAAGAAAGTAAATGGATATGGTGGGTTTATTTGAATGAAATTTGTAAATTAGTAAAAATTAAGCACATTTTTTCACTGTGTCCCCCTGTGGCCCGGTACCAAATGACCTATGGACTAGTACTGGTCCGCGGACCGGGGGTTGGGGACCCCTGATCTATACAGTCTACCATTTACAACTGGCCTTTCAAAGGAAACTTTATTGGTGATGTGGCCCAAAATGAGTTCGACACCGCTGGTCTGGATCATACATGTCAAACTCAAGGCCCGGGGGGCCAAATGCGGCCCGCTAAGCCGTTTTGTGTGGCCCGCATGAGCTTATAAAGCATTTAGTAAAGTTCATGCAGCAGAGTTTCTTAACCTAAGAAATTAAATTTTTTTATAATCAATCAAATAATGACCATTACATTTTCAAAATAAAACATCTTTTAGACTTCTATTTTGTTAGTATCAGAGTCTGAATGACCTATTATTTTAAAATTAGATTATCGTTTGCCAGATCATCTTTAAATAAAGAAAGTAAATGGATAAGACTGGACTTTCTTTGAATGAAGTAAATTAGTAAAAATTAAGTATATTTTTTTATTGTGTGCCACTGTGGTACCAAATGACCTATGGTCTGGTACTGGTTTGCGGACCAGAGGTTGGGGACCCCTGCTCTGTACAGTCTTCCATTTACAACCGGACCTTCAAGGGGAACTGTATTGCTGGTGTGGCCCCCGGTGAAAATGAGTTTGACAGCCCTGGTCTAGATGGAACCTCAGGACAGTACCAGGACCTCAGTACTGCACTGTATTTACTTGGACAAATCTGAGACTGAAACATCCAGATATGTTTATGGATGGATTATATTATCATTTAACTGGATCAGTGCACTCCTCCCACTATACCAGCATCTATCTATACATACTAAATATATCATTACTAAATATATTCTTATACCATACATGGCATTCTTCCTTCCAGCTGATTTGCGTTTGGATTTTTTACTGTTAGCCAATTACGTAGCAGCATTTTGTTCACTGTAATTTTTTTATTGTTTCCTTTTCCTTCTTATTCTGGGATATTCTGATGAAAAGATGCCAACGATCCTGGTGTTAATTGTTAGCTCAATCGTACTTGGTACTTCAGGTCTGACTGAACCTGTGGGGGTTCTTGGTATGTCGAAAAGGTAAAGCCCATTACAGGCCCAGTTAAATATAATATGGCACCACACGGTGGTGGACGTGCTTCAAAACTAGATGATCATTGGTTCAATATTTGATCATATTTGTTTAGCTTAAAAAGTACTCCTCCTCTTGTACTAGATTTGCTCTAATCAAAGCCAAACCAATG
>NC_024320.1:2369141-2371641 GCF_000523025.1 Cynoglossus semilaevis
CATTACATTTTCAAAATAAAACATCTTTTAGACTTCTATTTTGTTAGTATCAGAGTCTGAATGACCTATTATTTTAAAATCTTTAAATAAAGAAAGTAAATAGATAAGACTGGACTTTCTTTGAATGAAGTAAATTAGTAAAAATTAAGTATATTTTTTTATTGTGTGCCACTGTGGTACCAAATGACCTATGGTCTGGTACTGGTTTGCGGACCAGAGGTTGGGGACCCCTGCTCTGTACAGTCTTCCATTTACAACCGGACCTTCAAGGGGAACTGTATTGCTGGTGTGGCCCCCGGTGAAAATGAGTTTGACAGCCCTGGTCTAGATGGAACCTCAGGACAGTACCAGGACCTCAGTACTGCACTGTATTTACTTGGACAAATCTGAGACTGAAACATCCAGATATGTTTATGGATGGATTATATTATCATTTAACTGGATCAGTGCACTCCTCCCACTATACCAGCATCTATCTATACATACTAAATATATCATTACTAAATATATTCTTATACCATACATGGCATTCTTCCTTCCAGCTGATTTGCGTTTGGATTTTTTACTGTTAGCCAATTACGTAGCAGCATTTTGTTCACTGTAATTTTTTTATTGTTTCCTTTTCCTTCTTATTCTGGGATATTCTGATGAAAAGATGCCAACGATCCTGGTGTTAATTGTTAGCTCAATCGTACTTGGTACTTCAGGTCTGACTGAACCTGTGGGGGTTCTTGGTATGTCGAAAAGGTAAAGCCCATTACAGGCCCAGTTAAATATAATATGGCACCACACGGTGGTGGACGTGCTTCAAAACTAGATGATCATTGGTTCAATATTTGATCATATTTGTTTAGCTTAAAAAGTACTCCTCCTCTTGTACTAGATTTGCTCTAATCAAAGCCAAACCAATGAAGTTCTGCTACATTAGGACCAGGTTCTGGTTCTCTTCTCTTTAGAACAGCTGCTTTTAAGTAAAACCAGTTCAGTGTTCACTGAATCGGTGGGAAAAGTGAGCGTGCACAGTGCACACACACACACCGGCGTGGGATCGGTGTCCGAGCAGTATCTGCAGAGGTGTGTACACAATACACACACGTATATAAAGCAGTATCCTGTGTGTCCATGGTTACAGTAAATCTGTGCTGCAGCGTTGGACGCTCGTCTGATCAGAGTCCTCTCCATGGTCTTCTGTGTGGAGTAAGAATAGTGCTGCGTCAGAGGCAGCAGACCTCCTCCCCCGCCCCTCCCCACCCCCCGTCTCTTTCTCTCCTCTGCAGCGCATGACTCCTCTGTCCGTCCTACTGTATTTCCATAGAGATGTCTGTAACACAGAAACATCTAAATATAGACTGGGACGTTTGTTGGTCAAATCACAATGTCCTCCAAATTGTTTTTTTTTTTTTAAATATGTTTTTAGGTTAAAAAATAGACCAAATTAAATATGCACTATATATATATATATATATACATATATATATATATCACAGGTTAGCTAGGGATTAGTCATGAATAATCATATAGAGCAGTAATATCTTGTAGATGTCAGTGTTTCTCACCCGTTTTCATTTGGACTGAATCAGATTATGGGCTCATTAATTTGGACAAATATCCAGAAAATCTCTTTTCGCATTTTTAGTTTTTTGATTTCAACAATATTCTCATTTCTTCCGTTTTCATTTGGACTGAATCAGATTACGGGGTCATTAATCTGGACAAATATCCAGAAAAAGTAAAAAAAATCTTTTATATATTATAATGATAAGAAATAACTTCTACTAATAACTCCGTTCCTTTTTATAATATATCTGTGGTTAAATGGAAACAAAGCAGTACTTTTTATAACAGCATTTTTAGTTTTTTGATTTCGAACAATATTCTCATTTCTTTTTTTTTCTTTACAGTTTGTTGGTACAAGTAAATATGAACCGCAGGTCAAAAGTCCCATCACTGTCAACTGTGTCACATCGCTGCAGGTCATGACTCTTCACTGCTCCTCAGCCCACCAACCTCTCACACCAGAGCAGCCTCCAGCCTCCTTCTCCTCCCTCCTTCTCCTCCTCATATCAAATTAATAGTCTGTAAATAGGGTAGAGTTTTTTTTGTTTTTTTTGCTGATCTGTAAATAGAGTACAGTTTTTTTTTTGTTGTTGTTGTCATGTCTGTCCCTTTAAGATCAGGGGGCGTGGCCGTCTCCTGATAGATCTAAAGGGAAAGAAATGGGTCATTTCTCTCATAGGTGAAGGAGAAGCTTGAGTCAAAGGGAGGAAGTGTCTACGCTGCAAAGCCTTCCAGTAAAAACAGGTCCAAATCCTGACTACTGTGCACTGTACTGACCAGTTGGGGAAGGGATAAGTCACTGTGACAGTAAATAAATATTGGTGAACAAAGACTACATTCACACTACAGACCAAGGTGGACCAAATCCTGTTTATGTGACCCATACGGTTCTGATTTTCTGCCACTGTATTGAGCGTTCCTAAATCGGATTGGTTTTTTTCAA
>NC_024320.1:2379141-2384388 GCF_000523025.1 Cynoglossus semilaevis
AGGCTGGCCGAACAGCTAGCAACACTGTGTGCCACCCTGAAGGAATATCCAGCTGTCAGATACCGAGGGTGAGCAGCAGGGGGTGCTATCAAGTCTCTAATGTGGGCACAGGGTTGTGAAGGTAGCTAAGGGTGGGCAAACACTATACGATTTTAGCCCGTTTTTGACCCGATTTTTGAGACGTGCGATTTGGCGACGCTCGGCCCGATTTCACGTTTCATCAGGCGTCTTTTTCCGTACAGTGTACAGGGGGTAACAAGGGACGATTATCTGTTCCCGAACCACTGTTGGACGGGCGGAAGAATTTATGACATGTCAGAAATTTTGGTCGGCCGACAAATTCTTTCGCACAGTGGAAGCAGTACCCCGAGGCGAGGCGTGGATGACATGAAAATATGGACGTGAGATTGATAGAGTTGTGGCACTGTCCACAATAAACGTAATAAATAATACATAAACAAAAAACGTACTGTCCATATTTATTGAGCCATCTCCGACTCCAGATGCGCCGGCGCCTCTTCTTTTTCGAATTGTCAGTGCACAGTATCGCTGCAATCCTAATGGCAGTCTTCTTCTTTTTGAATAGCATGGTTGCTAATAACTGGTGTCGGAGCTTTCAAATAAATCTTTATTGACAGCTGTCAATAGATAGGACAGTCTGCAGGGGCCGACGGGCCGTTTTGACCCTCACAGTGTGAGCTCTCTGGTGGTGTTCGATGATCGGACCTTACAGTGTGAGTACATAAATCGTGAGCTTTGTCTGTACATCACTCGTACAGTGTGTGATGGTATCAACGACAAGATTTTCAAAAATCATACAGTGTATGGCCGCCCTAAGAAAGCTGCAACCAGGATATGTGGCCCATGACATGGGCTGCCTTAATGCCTTTGGGCTAAGGAATAGAATAATGGCATGAAACATTGTTGACAGAGGCAGAAATATACACGTGTTAGGTAGATAATACACACATGATATGTAGCAATGTCAACACAGCATCTGGATGTCCATAATCGTGTCCTTTCGTCAGGGAGTACAAGGACAATGCCACACTGGCTCAGCTGCTCCAAGACAAACTGGACGCCTACAAGGCTGATGACCCAACCATGGGAGAGGTGAGCTTTACACAGTCCATCATTTTCACCCTCGTATACTACGTGTTGTTGACAAATGTCTCATTTGGTCTTCCTGTCTGCAGGGTCCTGACAAGGCGCGCTCTCAGCTGATCATCCTGGACAGAGCCTTTGACCCTGTCTCTCCTGTCCTTCATGAGCTGACCTTCCAGGCCATGGGCTATGATCTGCTGCCCATTGAAAATGATGTCTACAAGTATGATATAAAAAATATATGACATGTACCAGTATATAAAAAAATGAAATAGTTTAAAACACGTACACGGGATTTTTGGTAAATTGATTCTTGTGTATTTATTCTCTTGGGATGTATTTGTTCTTCCCAGGTATGACACCAGTGGAATGGGTGACTCTCGGGAGAAGGAGGTCCTTCTTCATGAGGACGATGACCTATGGGTCAGTCTGAGACACAAACACATAGCTGAGGTCTCTCAGTGAGTATAGCTCTTTGTCCTTATATATTCATATTTAAAAAAAAATACTATCTTTTTCCTCGCATATTCATTGTGTGCTGCTGTGTTTCAGGGAGGTGACACGTCAGCTGAAGGACTTCTCTGCCAGCAAAAGGATGAACACCGGAGAGAAGGTAAGAATAAGAAGGTAGTTCTTCAGCAGTAATATACGTATAACAATGATTTCCCTCAAGACCTCAAGACTCACAGATTATCCATAAGGAAAAATATCACGCATGACTTTGTCAGGGTCTGATCCACATATTTGTGTCTTTGTAATGTCTGGTAGAGTTTCAATGACAAAGTACTTGTTTGATAAGACAATCATATTATAATAATCCCGATGTACACTGGCTAGCACCACCCATACTACAACTGTACGACCTGTTCTAGGATCCATTTGCTTTATCCATACGGCTAATCACATTTTGTAACCACTTGGGGCTTTTAACTCCGACTCTGACTCAGCCAGAGATGGTTTTCTGGTATCCTGGCGGTTTACCATACCTTTCAGAATAGCATACACTGCATTATTGAGCACGCTCACAAAAGGAAACACATAAGACTGAGCATGAACCCGTCACAATGTCCGAATTAACCAGCCCTGCTCAACTGTTGTCATGGTAACGCAGGGGTGTGATCAGCCCCTTCCCACCTAAGAGTGGGTGAATCAGTTGGTAGCCATTTAAAGACACAGAAAGTGGCCGTTCAGAACAGGAGTGTGAAGAATCAGATCACACCTTGTTACTAATGTGCTCCTGAAAGTACGTTGGTGACACTTGACTCTTTAAATAAATACTACCTTACAGCGCCACCTGTTGTCTCTTTTTCCCCAGACTACAATGAGGGACCTGTCTCAGATGCTGAAGAAGATGCCTCAGTACCAGAAGGAGCTCAGTAAGGTGCGTTTGTGGCTTTGGTTGTGTGTTGATCTTAGTTTGTTTCCGAAAATATTCTTGCTGACCCAGTCAGTTTGGTCCTTCCTTTTGCAGTACTCCACTCACCTGCAGCTGGCTGAAGACTGTATGAAGCACTACCAGGGAACAGTGGACAAACTGTGCCGCGTGGAACAGGTGAGAGGAATAGGGAATGCGAACCAGTGTCTGTGCATGATGGACATTTATTTGGTTGATTCGAGATGTTGACATGAGTCTCTTTCTACAGGACTTGGCCATGGGGACAGACGCAGAGGGGGAGAAGATCAAAGACCCCATGAGGGCCATCGTTCCCATCCTGCTGGACGCCAACGTCAGCACATATGACAAGATCCGCATCATCCTGCTCTACATCTTCCTTAAGAACGGTGATCCAGAAGTCACCCAGAACCAAATATGACTTGCTGTTAAAATGTCTGTCAATAGTAGAAGTTCAGAGGAAACGTCTGTCCCTTGGTTCACTGTTATTGTGTTTGGTGTTTGGACTACAGGCATCACAGAGGAGAATCTGAACAAGCTGATCCAACATGCTCAGATCCCCCCTGAGGACAGTGAGATCATCACTAACATGGCCCACCTGGGTGTGCCCATCATCACAGATGTAAGATCTTAGGCTGCAGCAGCCCCTCTGATAAAGACTTATCTTGCACCTTTGATTCTTTCTTCTGACTTCCTCGTTTCCCCTCGTCGTCTTCAGTCTACCCTCCGCCGAGGAAAGAAGCTGGACAGAAAGGAGCGCGTGAGCGAACAGACCTATCAGCTGTCCCGCTGGACACCACTGGTCAAGGACATTATTGAGGTGCGTTGTTAAGTCTTAAATCCATGAATATCTGCTATTAGTGCACTGGTTCCCGCAATTTTTCTTCAGTGTCCCTTTTTCAGATGGGACTACTGTGGAGCCAAGTCAACTAAGCTATTGTTTCAGTCTTCATGTTAAACACTTCTTCTTTCTTTAATTTCTTTAAAGGAGCTTCTCTCATTGAACAAAAAAAAATAAAGTCACTTTGGGAAAAGGTCCTTCTGCAATGACTTTGCCCCCAAAGGGGCCTTACCCCTCATCTTAGAAATCACTGTTTTAATGACAATTGATTTTATGAACTGCATCTGAAATGTGATCCCATTAAGAAAATTTAAGACTTTTAAGATGTTTTATCGCCCCCTACAGGATGCCATTGAAGACAAATTGGACACCAAGCACTACCCCTACATCTCCACCCGCTCCTCTGCCTCCTTCAGCACCACTGCAGTGAGGTAGACGCATCCCGCCAACACACATACACATATACTTGTTTTTACGCGCTAATGCAGCTCATGCGTCAATATTATTCCTATAACATGGTGTTTATAGACCATTTGTTGTGGTATAACATGGTGTTTATAGACCATTTGTGGTGTTTATAGACCATTTCTACCCTGTACTGTTGAGTAAAAATGGTCAAAATTGCCCCCAAAAAATGGGAAGATAACGAATGAAAGTGGAGTCTGTGACTCAGCATTTGTGGTTTTTTTGGACAAAAATGGAGGTCAATAATCAATAGTGATGGTAGCAGGGAGGTGAGGCTGGTGGATCAATACTCATCAGTGAAAAAAAAAAAAAAGCTCCTGCCCCGAAGCCTCACCATGGACAGAAGAATCACTCTTTATTTACATTTTTTTATGAACACGTTTGAATACTGAAAAACATCACATTAGAAATATCCTTGACTACGCACTCTTTGAAGTGGAGCGCTTGTTCATTTTAATAGATCGTACGCTTGTTTTCCTAAATCATGGACTCATTTTACAAAATCGTGTTAATATTAAATTATTCGTCTTAATATTAAATGATTAAATTGTTTAATAATGCTCACGTGAGCACGTTATCTAAATCAAGGCTGCGTTAAACGAATTCGTGTTCACAATTTTGACTGACATCGTACACGTGGTTTCATTGATCGTTGCTCACAATGTTATAAAACAGGAACGACATTTTTAAAAAAAAAATCACTTGAGCTTTACAGGGCTTAGTACGTAGAGGCCCCTACAAAATCCCCAACTATCTGTGGGGAAACCTCACGGCACTGGTAAAGTTGGTTTCATTATGGACATAGGGTGGCGCTGCTCGAAAACATGCTCTGTAAACAAACACAACCTTTTCCTTAAATCAGTGGTTCCCCCTTGGGGACAGAATTTTTTTCACGCCAGGAAATCTGTGTCATAGTGAGAACAAAGACCTGGACTGAACTGTGTTTGACTCTCTGCTGTTGCAGTGCTCGGTACGGACAATGGCACAAGAATAAAACACCTGGAGAGTACCGCACAGGTCCACGAGTCATGGTCTTCATCATCGGTGGCGTGTCCTTCAGCGAGATGCGCTGTGCCTATGAGGTCACACAGGCCAATGGAAAATGGGAGGCCATCATTGGTGAGTAAAGAAACATTGGGGGGTTGGGTGTTGCACCGTGCGCAGTACGAGAACAAGGCGTGGATGATTTCACGGTCGAACGTGTCTGGTGCAGAATATCTGTGTGAGCTAGCAGTGACCAACAAGAGAATGGCTGTATGGTGGCTACAAGATGGAACAGCATTAGCCTAAAGCTTAAACATATGCAAATATATGTAGCTAATTATTCACAAGCCAAAGAATTGCAGTGGTTAGCGAAAAGAAAAGCTGAACAATGTGCAAAAAAAATAACGTAAGTTGAGGAAAGGTACTGCTAAGCAATTAGCCACAACATAAATCAATGTTA
>NC_024320.1:2384428-2387919 GCF_000523025.1 Cynoglossus semilaevis
GGGAAAGAGCTTAATTTTACCTAACATTAACAAATACTGTATTTTTGCATTGCTTTTTCTTCCTCTTCTTCTTCTTCTCCTTTCTTTTCCTCTTCTTCCTCTCCATCTTTTCTGGAGAAATGATAAAAAAAAAAAAATACTGTTATCCCTCAGACGTCTGACGCAGTAGCAGTAAATATGTAGTCCAGGTTTCTCACTTGTATTTTCCACTCTTCTACACATAGACTCAGTATGACTCTCGCACGCCACCTCGTGGCGGACAGTCACACTGCAGCGGTTTCAATGTAAAGTGGAAACAAGAATTGTGTACTGTGTGTTTTCTGTATTCTAATCTTCTCTACTGTTTTATATTTCAACTCATGTTTTGCCGCCGTGTGTGTGTGTGTGTGTCAGTGTGTTTATGTGATTGTGTGATTGTGTGTGTTTGTGGTAAAGTGTGGATCTCGGCTTCAGCTGCCGTATTTCAAATCCAATGTTGTCTTTAACATGTAGTAAAATGATGTCATGTCTTTTTATATTCTTTCAATTTGTAATTCAATTTATGCGCAAAATGGCAACTTGTGTTGTGTGTGTGAGCGTGTGTGTGTGTTTGGTATTAATTAGGTAGGGATTGAAATCATTAACTTTTTTTCAATTAATGCTTAGACTGATAGTGATAATAGACTCGACTGAATTGATGTCAGCTCTTCTTCTTCTCTTCACTCTTCACAAGCACTAGAATCAAATGATGTCAGCTCTTCTTCTTCTCTTCACTTAAGCACTAGAATCAAACATAGTTTCTTGATTCCCATCCCTGCCAGCCAAGACTGTGTGTGCGTGTGCGTGTGTGTGTGTGTGTATGTGTAAATGTATTTCAGGCTGCTTGTCTGAGCCCTTTTGTGTAGTTTGGGGGAGGGAGTGGGTGTGGCATCTGCTGAGAGATGTGTGGTGAAGCCGCCTCTGTTCCTCCACAGGTTCCACCCACATGCTCACTCCCACCAAATTCTTATCGGACCTGCAGCACCCCGACTTCCGAGAGTCCACTAGGGTGTCCTTTGAGGACGCAGATCCCTCGGAGTGAGGCAGAGAGAGTTTGGGAGGGAGGGAGAGAGAAATCACACTGAAAAAAGTAAAAGCAGCCGCGCGGCGAAGCCCTTCGTACCTCCACAGCTAACAGGGCTTCCTCTTTCTGTTTCTTTGACACTCAGTACTGTGTTTCTGTAACTCCACCCTCCTGCTCCTCCCATGTCCTTCAGTGATGGGACCTCTGACCTCCCCTCAGTGCGTGGACCACTCCACTAGGTTCTACTTCCTGTTTACTATTGTTTTTTTTTTACTATCATTTCTCATCGCAGTGTTTTTATTCTTTACTACAGTACATACAGTAGTATTTGTACATATAGCTTTACTACGCTAATGATTGACACATTATTGTAATACCACATGATTACGTTACTGCACTTCTTATTATTGTAATCGTTTTTAATTCTACATTCTGGACTTCACTACATGGTGACACTCATACATACTTATGTCACCGTTCATTCCTTTCATACTCTACATTACAATTACACTGCTCACTTACTTTATATGTGTAGCCAAGTCAGACGCTGTTCGTTGTCCGCTGTTCTACGTCTGTTGGTGTAGGTTTTAACATTGGACATTGTGAAACTCGTTCCTGTGGAGTGATCCATGCCTAAGGGAAGTTCTGACCCCATCCCTGCTGCCCCCTCCCTTCATCTCCTCTGGGTGGATTAACTCACCCCTTGACTGCCACCCAAAGGCCCGTTATACCTGCAGAATTGACTCCAGATTTAATCCCCCTTTCAGCGCCATCTGTGTTTTATTTCTAACGTCCTGATTATTCCTTTTTTTTCCCCCCCAAAGACAACCATCTTATTTCCAAATGTTATATTGAAAACAGGTCCTTTATTTGATGCTGAAAATCAAAAAAGGGATTTTCTGTCATCTCCCCCCGACTCCACCCTCATGATCCACTGCCTCTGCTCACTGTAGTCACACATGCTGATGTAGGTCATGGCTCATCCACACAGGCTGCGGATGTCAAAAAGTAGCCATGATAACACTGTGTAAAAGTGCTGTTGGTCTGAGCATCACTTCACTCGATGTGCTTTGACAATAAGGAAACCAAACGCGTGAATTAACACCCTGAAAATGATTTTTTTTTTTTCACAAGTCGTTTGCTGACGTTTGAAATAGAGGAATGAGCGTGAATAAATCGGGAAATTAGACCAAAGTAATCTGGAAGAAGACTAGATTAAAAAGCAGCATGATGTTTCAAAGAAATCTGCACAAAAACCAACCAAACCTGGTCAGGGTTAGCCTTTAGCTGTTGAGCTAGCTAGCAAACAGAAAAACAACAAGGTGACAATTTGTCTTCCTCTTGTCTTGTTTAGGGAGAATCTAAGCTCAGATATTCTTATGCTGCCCTCTGCAGGGTGAAATGGGAGCTATTTAAAAAAATGCTGCAAACGTGCATGGTCTGTGACAGAGTGACAGCCATCCTGCAAATATTCACCACAGGATTTTGACCTCGTTCATGGATCCATTTCGTTTTTGCCAAATCTGCGAAAGGGATACTCTTTTCCGATTAACAATTTCCTGTCCTTGTGGTTTCCTTAATATACCCCATCTTCAGTAGAATCACTTCTCCACATGCCGCCACATCCCTGAGTAGAATGGCCGTCATGTAGTCAAAAAAGTGTTTGTTTTTGCGCAGCTGTTTTGGTCTAAACCATGTCCAGTGAGTCAGTGCAGTTGGAGATGTGTCTGTGTTTCAGTGTTGTGTTTCTACGAAGCTGTATGTTTTAATATAAGCGATGGGCGTAACAGTAGAGAAGGAGTTGGGGGCCAGTCCAACACTGACCCAAACCCTCACCACCATCCTAAAACCCACGGACCCTCACATCAACATACCAACCACACTGGAGATGGCCCTGCCTCTTTCTCTTCTGTTTCAACCCTTAAAAGTATCTGTTGTACCAGTGGTTCTCAAAGTGGGGGGCGCAGACCTGTTGCAGGGGCGCAGCATGTCACATTGATTTTATTTGTTCAGTGTTCTTCTTCGTGACACAATGGGTAGCTTTGTAGCCATAGCTCTGAATGTGCCGACATGGAGGGTGAGGGGTGGTCAACACTATTCCCATCCAGAAGAGGGGGCTCTGCAGACAACATTTGGGAACCACTGCGTTAATCTGTTTATTGGAGGTGAAACATGCAGCTTTGCAACAGAAACAAACTCAGAGGCAAACCAAATACTGTTGATGTTGAAAATGTGTAAGGAGTAAATCAGACAGTCCTTTTTTCATCATACCACTTGGACCCTCAGTGATGATTAGAACCAGAACCATTAAAAAGAGCAGATGAACTCTGGCTGAGGGACAAGAGCCAACGTTTGTAGAACATAGATCTAAAGAATACAGATGTCACTCGAAATCCACGGTTAGAGAAGTGTCTTCAACAGAAGTACTTGAACCAGACTAGTGTCCATG
>NC_024320.1:2388011-2400862 GCF_000523025.1 Cynoglossus semilaevis
TAAAAAAAAAAAAAAAAAACCCTGCTTAATTATGAAGACGTGAGATCAATGTTTGATTTACTCCTGTCAGCACCTTCCAGGCCTCACAATGTTTTCAACGTGTCTTCAGTGATCACAACAGTGTCATCACTGTCTTGTTAAACTTCCTTCATCTCACAGTTTGACTCTGACTGACAGATGACACACAGAGAAAATCTGCTTTCTTCTGCTTTTTCCTGCTTTGTAAAGCTTTAATTTCCCACCTTTTTTTGCATGCTCCCTTTAATCAACAGGGTCATGTGAACATTTTTCTAACATCTTATTGGCTGGGCTGCTGAGGCAGATGGTGTGGTTTTCCTGTGGCTCACCTAACTTTTTTAAGCTCATGTCAGTTGTGTGGTGCCGTCACTGATATGTGTGCCATCATAAAAGCTGCATGTGACTTAACACAGCGTCATGAGTTTGTGAGACAAGAAGTTTAGATCAAGAAAGACAAGTGAATGTTACTTTAGGACTTACCATAGAAGCCAACCCTCAGATTTGGACTCATGTTTAGGAGTCAGTCATCTCTGCTCTGGGGGGATTTGGTCTTTTGTATCAGTTACATTCTTAGTCCAAGTGTAGTTGTGAGAGATACTGACACATACAAAGTGTTCCCACTAGAACAGAACCTTGAACCTTTGTCAAAACAACAACAATCATTCCTGCAATACTGCCAGTGAATATTATGCAACTTGCAATACACCATCACCAGCGACACTTTACAGGATGGATTATCAAAAGCTGAATGGGAAATTAGTGAATGATGAATGATGTTGTTTAAATAACACAACTGCATGTATGTTAATGAGTTGTGTAGTTAGTACTGCGTAGTTTGTTGTAAAATAATAACAGATGATTAATAAGTACTAAATAGTAAATTAAATAGTATGTTTAGATAAAAAAAAAACATGATTATATTATGTGTGAACTAAATATAAATAAATCAAATTTAGTCGACCAATATGAATTTCATCAAGTAAAACGAAACAAATAACAATGTTTCATTGACTGTAACTGGACTAAGACTGTCACAAAATAAAAACAAACACTGGTCACAATTTAACTCTGTAACTGGACTAAGACTGTCACAAAAATAAAAACAAACACTGGTTACAATTTAACCCTAATCCTAATCCGAACCCTAACCCTGTAGGGGTCAATCCAGGCATGGGTAAACTACGGCCCGAGGGCTGGATGCCCGCCAAACTTGTCCAAATTGTATTATTAATTTATCTATATTATCATTACACTTTTGCCTTTTTCCTGCAATGTCTTCAAAGCTAAAAGCTTCTCTTTTTTTTTCTTTAGCATTTTAGCTTTTTACATATCACTCATCTTTGTTCACACGAACGCTCCATCTATCTGCTCCTGACCCGCCCAGTCGTCAGATTTTGGGACCCATTGTGGCCCACGAGTCAAAAACTTTGCCCAAGCCTGGGTTAGTCCCATGACCAAAACATGCAGAATTTGTGTTAAACGTATGTAACATGTTACCAAAAACCTGGTGTCAGTACCTCCTACAACCACACTTCAACAATCAGCACTGTCCCTTTAAAGAAGTACATTTTCATTCATAAGCATCTTTGCAAAATAACATCTAACCCTAGTTATAAGTAGTAATTACTAAGTATTGTAATTTACTGCTACTGCAATACAGTACACATTCACAGTACAGTATTTTCCTCATGTGTGCAGATCTAACACTCTTTATCTTTGTGTATCTGTGTTCATGTGCCTGTGTGTGTGTGTGTGTGTGTGTGTATGTGTGTGATTACGTGCGTTCACATCTCCAGGCTCGACCAACATCTTCACCCCCACCAGCCTGTTGGAGCAGCTGAAGGCCATGAACAAACCAGTGCCTGTGTGTGTGTGCTAAAAAAAACAAACAAACAAACAAACAAAAAAAAAACACCCAATCACGTCTTTTCTCTCTTTCTCTCCCCGCCCACTTTATTGAACCCACATCCCCCCATTCTCACAACCCTGTCCTCAACTGAGTATGCATCTTGCTTGAAAAAAGGAAAATATATATATGTTGTATCAAAGGGTAAAGTTGTTGCAAGTATTCTTATGTTTTACAATGGATGCAACTAAATAAACTTATCCAAGAGCAGAAGGCCATTTAAAAACTGAAAAGTACCAAATGTTACACTGTATGCTACAAACCCCTGCTAGATGTGTAAATGGTAGAACTTTTGTTCTGTTTTTTTTTTTTTGTTTGTTTTTTTGTTTTTTTTTCTTGATTTTTCGTCTTTGCCGTGAGTTTAAGTGAAAGCCTGCAGTTGAAGGGGTGAAATAAGGTGGGGTTAAAAAGGTTGATGTTGTAAAAAAAAATATAAACCATATCAGACAACATGCAATATATGATTATATAAATATATTTCATGGGAGGGGACCTGCCCGTGTATATTTGCTGTAGCATGCTTGGAATTTGTGTGGAATTGTGTTTGTATCTAGTGTGGATGTTCTTCTGGGAGCTGCAGAGTTAGCCGTTAGCTTTTCCCCAAAGACACTTAGCTGAGCTGGAATACTTCACTGAAATCAAGTTGTTCTGTGTCTGAAGGAGGTTATTTACCAGAACTTTCTCTCAGAAAAAGATTTTACAGATGATTCACTACTGCTGTTGCCAGAACTCAGTTGACTTTTGTCTTCCTGACTCCTATGACAGCTAACTATCATTTTAACATTCTCTTGTGATGCATCAACTGGTGCGTCAGATTTAAGCAATGGTCTCTTGGCCAGGTCAAACTTTTTGACTCGCGGTCAGGAGCAGATAAATGACATGTAAAAGTCGTGCATAAAAGATAAAATGCTAAAATGCTTTTATTATTTTCTATGTCATCTACTGGGGAAATGTGGGTATTGCGGGGAAAAGGCAGAAGAATAATGATAATATAAATAATTTATACAATTTTTGAAAAGTTTAGCGGGCCAGAATAAAAAGCTGAACGGGCCTCCTACAGATCTCTGAGGTCATGGTCAGCTTAGGTCAGTTAATCATCCTGTCCAAGTCCAATGTTTGTAGTATACAAAACTAGTATCTAATTTATTTATTTATTTATTTTTAATTTTGACATATCAACTTACAAAAAAACATATATGTGATTCCAAGAGAACATCTGTTTGGAAATGTCAAACATTCTCATGTCTGTGCATTTCATAGATGTTTTGGGTCACAGCGACCTTTGAACTGTAAAACTGTTCAGGTCCTCCAGGAGTCTCAGTGAACTTTGTACTAGACGCCGCCTCAAATAAAAATAAATAACAATGCTTACAGACATGTTAACTACTTTGTACTAGACGCCGCCTCAAATAACAATGCTTACAGACATGTTAATCAAATTGGCCTCAATTATAGTTAAAGCTCAAACAAACTTGACCTTTTGGTGAAGTATTTGTTTTAAACCAAAGCTCTGTTTAAAAAAAATGTAAAAAGGAAAAAAAAAAACTAGGTCTTAATTCCTTCCTCCCCAGGCTGCCGAGACTGTGAAGTATTAACCCCTCCCCACCTTTTTCCTTTCCTTGCTGAAACTTCACACTTAAACGTCTAGCGGCTGTTTGCTTGCTGTTATATTATGGCTAATGTTACGGGGAGGGGGGGCACTTGTACTTCAGTATTGTATCCTGTCTTCTCATTGGTTCGTGACGATGTTGAACTGGGCCATGCACTGAGTAGTGTGTCATGTAAATGCCATATGTTTGCTGTTTTTAGCGTCTCATTGTTGACTGGTGATCTTTCTGACTGTGATGTAGTGATTACTCTTCCTTTAAAACAGATTTTAAAAAAAATGAAGCCTTGGTGTTTGTGGTGTTTTAGCTGTAGCCTTAGCTGATTAGCTGGGGAAAAAAAACTATTGTCTCCTATTCTCTGTTTTTTTGTTTTGTTTTTTTTCCCCTGGTGCAACGTTTTCAAGCCCTGTACTGGTGAATGGCTTTGCTAAAAAAAAAAGAATAAAAACTTCTTTCGTTCCTTCCATTCCCCCCTCTGTCCACTTGTATATTGCACTCAAGCCTTTTCTGTGATGCAAATGCTTGTATTTTTTTCCCATTATAATTTGCTATAGAGGCTAAATTTGTTAAATACACTTTATTTATGTCTAAATTATCTATCAGAGGAAAAGGAAAAAACAACTAAAACTAGAAATGTTGATCTGTCCTCAAACTGTTTTAACTAAAGTTGTTTGTTTGCAAGTGTTGAAGCACAAACAATACTTCCATGTGTACCTACTATGTATTAAGGCTGTCTAATAAATTGGCTTCCAATACATTAAAGACTCGAGTCATTTAAAATAAGAAAAAAAACAAAAAAACAAACCCAAATAACATATTTAGTAAACACCAACCTCATGACATGTTTCTTCATATTCTAGTAAGGTCTGGATGTTTACATCATGTGTGATACAAGTTCATGGTAAGTATGAGTATTTTGCACATTATTTTGATTACCTACAGTGACTGCAGAACTGATGGCAGTCATTTCGCTGCCATGGGAAAGACCATTTTTTGACAGAAAATTGTCAACTAACCTTCTCCACATTTAAATACATAGTTTGAGAACCCTAGTCTCACTGTAACCTACAGAGCAGAGTGGCGCAGAGGAAGCGTGCTGGGCCCATAACCCAGAGGTCGATGGATCGAAACCATCCTCTGCTAACCAAGCAATGGTTTTTTTGGGGCAGTTGTGGCTTGTATGTTAAAAATTGTACTTGGTGTGTTTGTTGCTTTAGTGCAGAATTGCTGCATAATATTGATGTTTTCTATAGACATAATTATGTCATTTTGAGGTGGATTTATTCAGACAGTACCCTACTGGTATATACATTCACCAATATTTCCTCTACTTGAATTGAATTGACTTATGAAGTACACAACCTCACGTTTGACCCCAACTTACAGCCATTATTACAGCCACATTAACTGCAACAAGATTTTTGTTCATTCAAAATGGAAATATAATACCTTCCGCCTCACCAATAAAATAATGTGTAGTTAAAATATACTTGTATTCACTATCAGTTTCTGTAAAAAAAAGTATCAAGAATATGAAAATTGTTTAAGCGAATTCATTGTATTTGTTTTTACCTGTAATTACCAGTCTTTACCAGTAGGTGCCCATCCGGAAAGAGTTGTTGTTGCATAGCAACGACTCAACCCTTCCAAATTGAAGCAGACTCTGGAGCTAAAAGGCGAAAAATACATGATGGTTCTACTGCAATACTTTGTTTTCTAACTTTTGTTTTTATCAGGGCGCGGTATTTGTGGTACCATTAAAAACGTTTACCATCTTTGTAACTCGAGACAGCGGTTAATATCACCGTGTTCTGTCGTGAAGATTGAAAATGACTGACGAAGAAGACCCAGCGTTTGTCGCCGCTCGGGCCGATGAACAAAGTCACCGTGAAGGTAATAGTTCGTTTTTTCCCCGCGAGTGTTCTAGTTAAGTTAATTAGAGTACATTTTGTTGTTGTTGTAATTATTTTAGCATGTCGGTGCAGTGCAATATGGGTAGTGTAGTCTGTTTCTACTCTTCAGAACGTCGGCCCCAGCGAAACAGAAAACATTTAAAAAGTGTATGATTTTTTTACAAGCCATAAGATTATTAATGCCGACCTGGGGCCAATTATCAACGAAAATATACATTGTTGTTTTAAAAGGATATTGGCGAAGAATGTATTTCCTTTTTGTTTGTTTTTTAAAACTATTAGCACATGGTTGCCAGCAATTGGTCGAAAAGCAGCAGCAGCAGGATGAGGAAGAGAAGGCCAAAAAGCAGCTCTCTACAGACTTGTACTACAACTACCAAGATGTGAGCTCCGGACCATCAGTCACAGTCGGCTCTGAAATCCCAGAAAACCTCTTGCACCTCTCGTATCCTTGACTGGGAAACGTTGTGTAAGATGTCAAGATTCAAATGTTATTGTTATCTAGTGATTTATTATCATTGTGGCAGAGGACACAGCTGTGCACAACAGATTTATTATCATTGTGGCAGAGGACACCGCTGTGCACAACAAAAGCCACAAGGTGGCAGCAACTCGCACAGTGGTTTGTACAGTTAAAATATACATTTTTAAGTTCTCAATGCGTGAAAACATTTCTGTTCCCAAGGGGGGTGGAGGGGGCATGACAGAAGTTAAATTGAGAACCACTGTTTTAACCCCTTATCCTAATGAGCAGGGGGCATTTCAAGCTGAGCGTCCAAGGAGCAGTATGTGATGACATGCCCAGTGCACTACTGTTAGTGGATTTGAACCAACAATACAACCTACAACACAATCCACTCTTTTAACCACCAGGCTGCCACTGGCCCATATCTATTACAGAACACTACATAATGGAATATTACCAACTTTTACCCTAAAAAAGGGTACAGGTGGCTAAAAAGAGTTTAAAAATGGACTGTAGTGAGTAAAGATTTCTACCATATTGAAGTTAATAGTGATTCAAATAAAAACAAAACATTAACAGCCTGTTGCATTTACAGGTAGCTGTGATATTAGTTCTCATGATAGTGTGAGAAAAGTACCTGTATCAGAGGAATTTATAATACAATTTGTGTTGGAATTTGTTCCTTGATCCATTTTACCTTCAGTCACTCATTTGGTTACGACAGTCGGCGACGAGCCAACCTTCAACTGCTGGACGACAGAACTCTGATGTTCATAGCAGGTAACCTGCTGGTTTTGCTGGACATGTACACAGCTGAGCAGAGGTATCTACGCTCCTGCAGCGGAGGAGGAATTGGCTCCATCACGGTAGGATGTTTTGGATGGATAACGTCTTTATTTTAACAGCTATATTTTCTACACTGAAAAACATTTACTGACATATATTTTCTACACTGAAAAACATTTACATTTGGGGAAATCACAAATTGCCTGGGGGCTTATTGACTTTTAATTTGAATATTTTAAACTATCTATTCTTGCCTTAATGATCAATCTGGAACCTGTTATGCTGAAGAAAACAGAAGGATATTGGTTAAAAATGTTAACTTTGTGTCTGAAGGTTCACCCTAGAAGAGAAAACTTTGTTGCAGCAGAGAAAGGAAACCAGCCCAACATCCTCATTTATGAATATCCATCATTACGACTGTACCACATCCTCAGAGGTGAAGCGCCTCCTACACCTATGTTATTTTTCCACCATCCTATGCTGTCTTTTAAACATGCATTTCTGTCCTGCAGGTGGCACAATGCACACATTCAGCTCAGTGCAATTCAACCCCGATGGGACTCTCCTGGCCAGTGTGGGCGGAGCTTCTGACTACACATTGACGGTGTGGAACTGGAGGCAGGAGGAGGTGGTGCTGAGGTGCAAGGCCATTTCTCAGGAGGTCTACAGAGTCAGCTTCTCCCCATACGAGCCAGGACTGCTCACAACCTCAGGATCTGGACACATCAAGTAACTGTTGCAATCGAATTTCCAAGTACATAAACATACGTATGTAGCTCCCCCAGCAGATGACGCCCTAGTATGTATGCAGAGTTTGACTCTACAGAATATCTATGAATGATGTTTGTAGGCAGTTTCTGGCACTAAATTGTTGATTTTTTCTATGGACTGGAAATGGTAACAGAGTAGGTGACTTATCTGGTAGATTTTTTGAAGATGATCTCTAAATGTGCCAGAAATACCTTAAACTACTGTAAAGTGTATTTGTTCCTCCAGGTTCTGGAAGATGGCCAGTACTTTCACAGGTCTGAAACTTCAGGGACATGTGGGACACTTTGGAACAGCTGCAGCTACCGATATTGACGGATACCTGGAGCTTCCAGATGGAAGGGTAAAAATATTTTTTGTCATTGTTGGGATGTAATAATGTCTGATATTAACATTTGCCGATTCTGATAAGCAATATCTGTAAGAAACGTTGAAAATCCAATAATGCAATGCCTGGGTTTGGCCAAATGATGTGTGCTCTAAAAATACTGTAGTGCAATGAATTTTTATTGAAACACAATTGCAGTAACTCGTTCTAAACTCCTTATTTGCTCTCTAGCTTCTCGAAAAACACCTTTTCTCCCTTTTCCTCCTCTGACACTCTCCTCAATACTCGTCCTCAAACACACACACGCTCTTACCACGCCTCCTCACTGTCGTACCCGTAATTGTTAACTCCTTCATAACACAGGAACAATAACAATATTATTTTAATAATTTTTATTATTATATTAGGCTAATATTGGTTGGCCGATATTGAACATCCTTATTGGTGTGTGATGGAAATGTATTTGCATTCCATTCTTTTTCCTAACTAGCAGCCTCCTTTCAAGTTTTCGAGTTATTTTTTGTAGCTTGTTTTGCTAACCCTCCTCTGCTAGATGCATAAATGTAGGTCTGTCTGTAACTTCAATCTTCTCTTGATCAGGTGGTGTCAGGAACAGAATGGGGAAATTTACTGCTCTGGGTTGAAAACGCTGTCAAAGTGGAGATTTCCCGTAAGGAGGGGCGGAGCTGCCACGGCGGGTCAGTTCAGCCATTTGTTCTGGATGATGGACAACTGATGACCTTTGGCTCTGATGGAGTGGTGAGGGTAAGGATGATTTAGGTGAAATGACATTGCAGTGTCCCGGAGGAGATGGGCGTCATTCTTTTAGACCAGGCATGGGCACACTATGGCCTGTGGGCCGGATACGGCCCGTTTGACTTTTCAATCTGGGCCGCCAAACTCGTCCAAATTATGTTATTGGTTTAAATTATCATTATACTGATTGCTTTCGCAATGGGTCCTTATATTTGACGAGGGGTTGGGTCAGACCTCCCTGTCAAATTTTAGGACACATTGTGGCCCCTGAGTCAGAAGGTTTGCCCATGCCTGCTTTTGACTAAAACAGAACTAATGTTGAGGTTCTGTAGATTTGTCTGTCGTTGCTTCACAGACCTGGGACTTTGAGAGCATCCAGTCCGCCAACAGTCTTGAGGACAACAACAGGTTTGAGATGGAGCCTATGAACGAGCTGGTGGTGGGACACAATGTCTGCCTGTGTTCTGTGGTGAAGGGTCCTCAACCTGACTCCTTCATCTGGTTCGCTCAGGTCAGTGGACCAGATTATGAATGATCGGTGGAAACCATCGGCCCTGATCCTTGTCTCCCTGTTCTCTAGGACTCAAATGGAGGGATCTGGAAACTGGATCTGTCCTTCACTAATACAGTATGTCGTTTTCTTCACAGATACTTTAGCCTTAATCACTGAAGACCATTCTCTGAGCACATTCAAAAAGGACTTTCAGCTTCTGCTTTTGACTTGGGACTTGAGACTTTACTTGGATTTGGCTAAAATATGTGCAACACATACACAGCACTGCCACTGCATTCCTTACAGCAGGTGTCACTGTTTACTATTTCCATGAAATTCTGTCATTATTGCTCTTTCACCAAACTCCCTTAATAAAGAGGGGGAATTGAACCCACAGCCAACAAAGTTGTTGCCCCCCTGTGTTTTCGGTGAAGTCAGTGTTTGAAATCCTGTGTTCACACTTACCTCAGAGACAAATGTACTGACTGAGGCAGCTTTGAACCAACTGTCTGTCTCACTCCTAGCTAAAACACCAGTGTGAGCTACAGTATGACCTTTGGTGTGTGTGAGTTTGACCTTTATAGTGACACAAGCACAACAATTTTAAACATCCAAACTTCTTTATGTTAGTATTTATATGGTGTGATTTTGTTTTGTTTTTTGACAGACTCCAGATCCAGAGTGTCTGTTCTCCTTTCATGCTGGAGTAATACAGGGCCTGGATGTCTCACAGAAGTCCCACCTCATGGCAACGACTTCTCTAGACCGTGGGTCCACCGTAGTGTACCGTAACTGCAGCTACATAGTCCCGTACACACATCATTACATGCACTCTTTGGCTTCTGTCCAGGTTCAGTTAGAGTTTTTGATTTCCTGGCCAAAAAAGAACTGACATGCAGCCGTTTTAATCAGGGCGGAACAGCTCTGGCCTGGGCTCCACCTTCGGTAAGAGATAATAAAATAAATCACAAAGAAGACAAAAATCGTATTTAATTAATTGGCAAATTCTAACTCATTTTTATATACTGACTAAGACCTTTTTAAATTGACGTTGTTTATAGCGACCTCTAAACATCCTCTACAGGTTCACCGCAGCGGAGGTTTACTGATAATTGGGTTTGAAGACGGTGTGGTCCGACTGCTGCAGCTGTATAGCACTGAGACACCACATCAACTCACCTGGCCCAACACCAGTGGAGATGTCAAGCTCCGCCTCCAGCAGGCCTTTAAACCCCACAAGGCTGCTGTCACCGCTCTGTCTTGTGAGACAGACATTTTAGCCACAGGGGTGAGAAGTGTGTTTATTGATAAAATGTTCATCTTCACAGTTGTTGTCGTTGTTGCTGTTTTCATTTCCTAATTATAAATGTGTTATTTGATTGTTTTTGTCAAGGTCTAAGTTATTTAATTGTAAATTTCAATTTTGTGCTCAGAGCTCCGACTGCACTGTTTTCTTTTTTGCTCTCGGAGAAACTTACAGCCCCATCGGCTTCATTCATGTTCCTGGGCCAGTTCAGAGGCTGCAGTGGTCTCCTCATCCTCAGGTAAGTCTAGTCCCCACAGGACCGTCACTGCTAACAGCCTACATTCCCCTTCATAAAAGGTCTACAGTAAAGGTTTGTCCAACTTTCTTTTTACTCAGAGTGAGAGCAGACTACTAATCTTCTGTCAGAGTGGTCACGTGGTAGAGGTGCACAGACCTGATCCAGGTGCTCAGAAACCTGCTAAGACCTTCCAGCTGCTGGATCTACCAAGGAAAACATTTCGGTTCAAGAGCATCAAATCACGAATCAAGGTCTGGTTTCTTTGACCTTTAATTGTACAGAGCATCAAATCACGAATCAAGGTCTGTTTTTCTTTTTACCTTTAATTGTACAATGTCTTTTTAATGAGATAATGCTGTAGTTCAAAGCTGTAAATCCAACACCTCAAGTACACCGTCAGTGTCTAAACTCTGCACTGCTTTATCTGAGGCCAAGACATTATTTTCCTGAATTCAAAAATGTAAACCTTTGGTTCACAGCACACAGTATATTTTTGTTAATCGATTCCTCCATTAGTATCAGTTCATTTTTCACATTTTTGTATCGAAATTCATCATCAATTCATCCAATCATTTAAAACAAAATTACACAAGAAGATGAAAAAAGGCAGCAGTGGGAGGAAAGTAAATGATGAAACTTATTTTTACAAAAGAGTAAAATATACTCTAACAGTGAGTGTGTGTATGTGTATGTGGTGTTTCAGAGAGAGGAGGAAGTTGCAAGACGTCAAGCTTTAAAGGAAGAGAAAAAGAAAAGAGAAAGAAGAGTGGCTTTAAGAATTGAATCAGAGCAGGTGGAAGAAAATAAGCAGGACACAAGAGAAGAAGAAGAAGATGAAGTTGAAGATGAAGATGAAGACGAAGAAGAGTTACCACCTGTCCACATCCCTGTGTGTCCGAGTCCTATCTACTGTGGTTTCTATTCAAAGCCTGGACACTTCTGGCTATCGATGGTATATATAAATACGCACACACACACACACACACACACACACAGACATACACCCACAGAGTTGACTAGAAACCATTTTTTGTGGATCACTCATCAAAATTATTTTTTTTTCTTATTACTAAACCACCATGTTAACACAGAGTTTTAACAAGAAACCACAGAACTAGAGAGAGGGGATGTTACGGCTGAGCTGATTGGTTAATGCATATTTCTGAAACTAATTGGACACAGTATAGGATAGACTCCCATACTGTTAAGTGTGACTAATGACTATTGAATCATTTTCTTAATTTTTGCCACGCAGAGCCATTATTTGCCATTTTTTTTCTGTTCCTGTTCAGTGAGTTTTGTCAGAAGACAAAGTGTTTGAAATAGTCTCGGGCTTGACAATATCTACAAAAGAAGGCACTGCAGATTACAAAAACAAGACAAAAATGTACTAGTATGTGCCACAATGTATTTATTATGTTAACCAGTTTATGTCTTCATGCAGTCAAATTATACCTATGATCAACCCACCACTAATCAGTTATATGCCTTGTGCGCCCCCTGCAGGTCTGTGTGCAGACGTTTTTGTAACATGCCACATTTGTCAGCCTTGTTGTCACAGCTATTCGTTCCACTTGTTCCTAGAATGCACTTACCTTTGACTCTTTTGTCAAAAAATATAATATAATTATGTACAAAAATATAATTATGTAAAACATTTTAAGGTTACTACATTTATATTGACTTTGGGGGGCAGGCATAGTTTTGACATGGCCCCAATCCAGTTGAATTACAAAGGATGGAGTGGCCCCTGTAGCGCCCCCATCACTCACCAATGGATCTGTCATTATCTGCTCTTTAATAAGTTTGAAGTGTGTGCTTACTCTTTTGAAAATTAGGTTTTTTTTTTCCCTCTCATCTGCAGGGAGGCTTTGACTCAGGTTACCTGTATCATTGTAAGTTTTCTGAGGACCAGGAAGAAGATCCAGATAACCAGTGGGATGAGCCCTTCCACTATGTTCCCATTGAAAACTCAGACACGGACCCCATTCGCTCTGTGACATTCAGGTACAGGGCATGCAATTCATTTACCCACAACAACCTTATAAATTAGGTAGATTTAACAACAACCTATGGCTCGAGGGCCAGATTTGACCTGTTCTTAATCATTTATAATTTTCCATATTCTGACAACAGTGTAAAGACACTGTATTCCATAGACCTTGTTGTTGTTGTTGTTTAAGGATCTGGTTGGTTTACAGTTCATCTTCAAATACTATCATTTGGTTTGTGCGATGTCTATTAATGTTGTTAAATAATTTCATCG
>NC_024320.1:2401798-2442427 GCF_000523025.1 Cynoglossus semilaevis
GCCATCAAATGGGCAGTTTGAGTTTGAGTTTGACACGTATGGTCTAGATAAAGTATTTGTCTTTTTTCTCAGTACTTAGGTTTCTGCAGTCACCCAATCAGAAAGAGGTGATTAGGACAACATCATTCAGGTGTGTGTGTGTTTACGTGTGTGTGTGTGTGTGTTTGTTCAGGAGCTGCTACTGGGTCCATATTTCAAGGATCAGGCAGAACAAGAGAAGTCCAGGCTGATAATGGAGGTTAGAAAACAGCTGAGCTGGGAGGAAGAGAGAAGTGGAGCAGCTCTGAAGAAACTACAGGACTGGTATTGAAAGAACACACATATATACACGTACAATAAACTGTTGCAAAGTTACTTGTGTAAATGAAGATCACAGAATGCTGTCCTAGTCCTTGCCAGAAGGGGCAGCTCAGCCTCATTAAAACATTATATATTGTTCAAATATTTGATATTCCCATTTTTTTCACACATTCAATTCTTTTTATGTGATTTAATTCTAATACCTTTCAGGTACTATAGCCAAAAAAAAAACAATGACAAAGAAGCACAATATCATTTATTTTCAAATGTAAATATTGTACAATTTAAAATGAAAAACATATATTTGGTTTGCATATAGCTCAATGTTTTTTTCTGTTGCAGGTTCTTTGCCTCTCTGGAAACCAACATAGTCACTGTAGTGGCCATCTCCAGCGACCACAGAGTATCCACCTACCTCCAGCAACCAACCACTGAGTTCCCGACTCAACACCAACACATAAACACCATCAACCAACCTGACGGAGACTGTAATGCTGCATCGGAGAGGAGGAACCACGGAGCGTGGCCTGTAGAAGACAGTGACAAAAAGAGAGGTACAGCCAGAAATGCTTTCATTGTTGTGTTGAAAACAACATGTTGATGCAGCCTCTGTGTGCTTTCTGCAAAAGACGAGGAGGTGGAGGTGCTGCGTCCACAGGTGCCACCATCAGCAGGTGTAAGGCTGGGAGTCCGACAGGAGGAGAAGCTGAGGAGAGCTGCGGAGAAGGCAGAACAAGCGCGAGCCAAAATAGAGAAGAGGAAAAAAGAATGGGCCAAACTGTGAGTCGCTTAGAACCAGTGTCCGATCTCGGATGAGAGGCGGAAGGTCTTCTAGAAACTAAGCTGAACTGCTCCACTCGAGCAAGGAATTTTCAAACATGTGAGAAAATAGCTTTGAAATTGAAACTCTCCATATTTTATTTGTAAAATGGATCAGTTTAAGATGCATTTTAAAATTATGTATACACATATATGTGCCCTCGGAGGACCGCATAGAGGAGGCGAATGATCGGGCAGCCAGACTGAGATCAAGACAGTGAGTCAGTCTATGACTGACAGTCTGACTGACACAACAGTCAGATGGATTGTTCAGGACTGTAGACTGATTAATATTGTTGAGGTCAATGACTGGTTAGACTATGGACAAAGGTTAGAAAGAAACTTAGGGGCAGTGGTGGCTTAGTGGTTAAGGAAGCGGACTTGGCTCTGAAAGGCTTCAGGTTCTAGTCTACCAGCTGCCAAGTTACCACTGAGGTGCCCTGAGCATGGCACCATTCCTACACACTGCTCCCTGGGTGCTTAAAGCTGCCCCCTGTTGACTTTGGTGGTGGGTTATAAGCAGCGGTAACATCTGTTGTGTGCAGTGGTGTGCTGTGTCACAATGACAAGGAGTTCACTTTGAAACTCTGCACGTGTTCATTTCATTTTTCACTGAGACTGTTGGAGATTTGTATGGATATTTTTACAGATTAATAGTCCCATCATTTCCATCAGCTACGCAGTGATTAGTCTTATTTAAACATTTAATTGATTGTCAGTTCTAAGAATAACACATATAAACTTTTAGACAGTTCTGACTGATGAAAAATCACAATGAGAACAAAATCAAGTTAAATCAAGGATAATTATTAAACCATGACTTTGCTGTACAGAGTGGAGAGGTCGGGTGAGGTCATAGGGTCAGGACTCATACATAAACATCATCATAAGACAAAACTGACCTTGAGACCAACTTATTCAATGCTAAGTTGATGGCAATCGCTGAGTTAATTCCTGGTCGGTGTCTCAGTCACGCAGAGAAACCAGATGAGAACCATGAGGATCCTCGGGCCGCACAGCTCATCCGTGAAGCCAGAGAGAACATCGGAGACTTAAAACTAAGGACAGAGACAGACCAAGCTGTGCCAGAACATCTAAGGATGAATCCAGAGAAGAAGAGAGTGGAGATCATGGGTCTGGAGATCAGTGTAAAGAACCACAAACACACCAGTCTGTGTACGTTTTATTGGATACATCATCACCTCAGGTTTGTTCCTTGGTTCCTCTCTGTCCTATCCACTCAGATTCGAGAACAACAAACCCAGATGAACAGTCGCATCATGGCGTTGAGGGACTCCAAGCTCGACCTGGTTTCTCGGTTGCAGTCGCAGGTCCAACAGTTGCACAAAGTCCAGCAGCGTCTGCCAACTCATCTCCACCGTCCGCCTCCTGTCCTGCCCACAATACAACCAGAGGAAACCCCAGAGAGGAGGCTACAGTACGATGACAGCAGACTGGATCAATACCGCGCCCTGAGAGAACAAAGGTAGATCAAGACATGAAAGACTTGTGTAGAAACAAGTTATTGTATCTGTGTTTCTGTTCTTCTAGCAGATCCAGGGTCATGGGGCAGGAGGAGGACGAGGAGCAAACCACATATTTATTGGAGCTGCTGGAAAAGGAAATTCAGGAAAAAGGAGATCAGAAGATACAACAGGAAGTGACTCATCCAATGATTTCACCAGAGGAAGGAACAGACGAGGAGGAGGTGGAGCTGAGCGATCTGGAGAAGGAGCTTCTACGAGAGGAGGAAATCAGACTGTTGTACGAGCAGGACTACCTGCTGGAGCAGGTCTCTGAGTTTAAGGACATTGTATTGACTTTTGTTAAATGTTGTTGGCTTTTTACAACATTTTAAATAGTTGTTAAAGTACAGTATGTAAAGTACAGGAAGATTAAACAATCATGGCTTTATCCTTCAGTTTTAGGTTTTCCTCCAATCGTAATTTAAGACACAAAGTCCAAAATACCACGATTAGTATTGACTTTTGTTAAATGTTGTTGGCATTTTATGACATTTTAAATAGTTGTTAAAGTAGAGTATGTGAAGTACAGGAAGATTAAACAATCCTGGCTTTATCCTTCAGTCTTAGGTTTTCCTCCAGTCGTAATTAAAGCATGAATTTAAGACAAGTCCAAAATACCACGATTAAAAATGTGTGATCGTTATTGTTGTTAACAATAATAATAACAGTATCAATAATAAGAGTGATAATGATCTGAAAATATTTTTATGCTGTGATCTAAAGTTGGATCATCTGGTCTTAAATTCTCAGATAAATATTTCGATGTATCAGTTCGACGCTGAACTTCTGCTGCTGCGTCATCAGAAGCTTCATCTGGACTGGGAACTGAAAATGGCCGACCTCCGTCGCCTGACGCTCTGCCAGGAGCTGCTACTCCTCATGGAGTTTGCGAAGAGGGAGGTCGGCCTGCAGGAGGCGCTGGACAAATTTGTCAGGGAGGAGAATGGGATCACGGTCTGTATTTGTTTAGTTTTATTTCCATGTTTTACTTCAAGCCACATAAACATGGATGTGATGAGGCAGACTTTCATGAAGACGTTTCTGTCCTGACAAAGTCCCGGCTGGATAACTGCAGTCAGCAGCTGCAGCAGAAGCACAGAGACATGTCCAAGCTGCAGGAGCAGGAAAAGGCAGTGGTTGCTGCCTTCCAGGAGTCACTGGGGCAGAACAACAAGTTTGAAGCCTTTCTCACCGGAGTCTTTAAGAGAAATGTCAAATATGTGAAGACGCAGGAGCCAAGTGAAGGTGAGAGGAAGTAACTTCCAAACGAACACACAGTAGGCTGTCACCCACAGTATGGACAACATGATTTAATTTGTGAGCCTCAGGACTTTATAGTCAATGTTATGGATATTTTATTATATTTTAAATTATCATCATCCTTTAGCCTGATTTGTTTACACTTTTATCTATTTTGTAAGCAATACCTCAACGAAGTAGTATTAGACTTTTGTTTTTTCACCACCAGTTATATCCTAATATTTGTAGCCACATTTCAGCTAACAGTAATTTAGTGTTTGGTTATAGAACTGTTGTGTTTTTAAATATGAAACACTGTGCCCTGTCCTGTGTGTACACAGGTGAAGAAATGGACAGTGATGAAGACTCTGATGCTGTTGATGATGACAGTGACTCGGGAGAAAACGCAGTCCAAGGTAAACCAGACATTTCAAAACTTAAAACTGCTGAAGTAACAGTCATAACTGTGTCTCTGTGTGTGTGTGTGTGTGTCAGGCTGTGACCCTCAGTTGTACGAAAACACGTTGCAGCTGAGGGAGCGAAGGCTGGACGTGGAGGCGCTGCTAATGGAAGAGAAGAGGAGGGCGGAGGCCCTGAAGGAGGAGCAAGAGGTTCTTCTCAAGAAGGTGAGACTTCACTTTGAACAATGTAAAGACTTGCAAAGTTTAAACATCTGGTGCACCACAGAAGGGTGGGAAGTCACACTTGAGGTGATAACGAGCAGTGTGAACGTGTTCAGAAATGATCTGATGCTTAATGTTGACACTGTCTACACTGTGTGTGTAATTTTTGGCTCTGCAGCAGAAAACAGCAAGGCTCAGTGTGAAGGCAGCGGAGCAGGACCTGGAGGAAATCAACAGAGAGAAGCAGGAGAAGATGAATGAGCTGGAGGTGGTTGTTCCTCTGAGGCTCCATCAGGTGAACACACAACAGACATTAGTAATGACCTATCCCGCTCTACAGCGCAGTTTAGTCACACCTTTATTCATTACTGGAAGCACCACAAGATTCAAATTCCATCTGCGTTTGTTAGGGTTACAGCTTCAGGTCAGACACTCGGCTCTAAAGAAACCTGAACTCTCCCTGTTGGTTTACCAGATTGAATTCATTGCCAACGGCTCCATCCCGGCCGATTTAAGTGAGGCACTGGTGGTGGACAGCAGCGAGCTGAGAAGACTGCAGCAGCGCATCGAACAGCTGCACGTGGAGAGGGGTCAGCAGAAAGAAGCAAAGGTCCAGGTCCGACGAGACCACAGCAGACTGATCCATGAGTGCAAGGAGCTAAAGACTACAATCACAGGTAAAGGTTGGCTTCTGGTATTTACTGAAAGGATGAAAGGTGTGACGACTTGGACTGGTGTGTTTTGGATCACAGAGCTGGAGGAGCAGTGCGACACTCTGATGATGAAGAAATTTGGGAGACTGGTGGATCTGGAGGCTCTGCAGACACTGAGAGGAAACCGGGAGCTGGAGGAGCTGAAGCAGCAAAAAGTTCTTCAAGAAGCTCGATGGGGCAAAGAAGGCAGAGAGTGGGAGGTTTGTCCATGCAGCCCTGGCCCCGTCCCAACTCACTTCTCAGTTGAAGTCATTTTGGTTTTTGAAACAGTGTGTCCAGCTGTGTCCAGCATTGATGAAAGTGGCAGAGAAGAAAACTTATGGACTGCAAAGCCTCAGTTAATGTTATTTATGGAATAACAGACCAGAGCTCAGTGCACAAAGACACTTTAGGACAGGGGTCTCCAACCTCTGGTCCCTAGACTGGTACAGGTCTGGTTCCAGGCCACAGCGTAAAAACTTATCATTTAATTAAACTTAAGACAATCTGGTCATTTTCCGGTAGCACAGTGCGGAGTCTAGCAGAGGTCACTTCTGGTTGTGGTATCATTTCTAGTTCAGACGTTCAGCATAAAGAAACGGACACCTTACAATACTGGATTAGACAACATGTTATTCTTATTTTGTCATTTCTTTGTGTCTGTCTGCGTGTGTGATCATCAGGCCAAGGTCGAAGCAGCGCATGATGCTCTGATGGACGTGACCAGGTGCAACACGGAACTTCTCGCCAGAAAGAAGAAATTTGTTGAAGAAAACATGGAACTGAAGCGTAAACTGGAGACTCATCAGAGGAAAACTGTAAAGTTCTTCCACTCGTCATTCACCCACACACCTTGACTTGTGTTTGTGCTCCTCTATTTTCACTGATAAACTAAGGAGACATTGAAAAATCAGCTGTTAAGACTTGCTGCTATGACGCTTCTGTTGATAATAACCAGGAAGTAACTACAGAACGTGGGGTGAAACAAATAAACATTTTCAGGAATCCAGTGACTGTAAATCAACACATCAGTCTGGAGTAAAAAAAAAAAGCTATTGTTTATTTCCTCCAAAGGTCAAACTCAAGACTTTAAAATGTCTTCAGAGGGACATGGTACTGTATAGTAAACTGTTCCCGACACACCAGTCATGTGGTGTAGGTTACATGTTGCTAGACTACCACACACAATGTGGACATCTAGTCTAAAGATTCTGCCACAGACAGACATGCAGACTATTGCTTGCGGTGACTCCTGGTGAAGGGACTATCTGAAAGTGATTCTTCTAATGCTGTGTTCAATGTTGTTTTTTTCAGACTACCCAGGGGGCGCTCTTCCAAGATCACAGAAGACGAGTAGATCAAGAAGAGATCCGAAGACTCCAAATGTTGGTGAAGAAGCAGACGGACCAAGCCGAAGCTATTAGGAGAGAGATTTACTTCCTGTCCCGAAAAGGAGGCCACGTAGTTCCCCCTGCACAGGCCACGCTACCCCCCCTTACCCCAGTGACCACCTCCTCTTGCACTGGTCAGACACACATGGGGAATCAAGGTAAAGGAGCAGTGCGTCAATTGAAACTGGCTAATGTGCAAAGGTCACAGAAGTAAACACCGAAGCTTTCAGTAAAGGCGATATAAAGATAGTGAATAGATGATGTCTAGGAACATCACAAAACCACATTTTAATTAGGTTTATATTTTTAAAGAATGTATGAGTAATATATATGTTGCTCCCCTGACGACATATAGTACAGGAATACCAAAGTTATCGCTGGTGTATTAAGACTTCTCCTTGATTTTGATCCAAACATTAAAAATGTCCGATGGTGTGACTGTCCGGCGTATGTTTGACGTTAATGATCACGGCATATTTCCAAAACAATTATGAATATTTGATGGTTCTGCAATTAGTATAAAATAATTAGGTGTTTTTAATGTCTGCGCATTATGTAAAAACAAGTTCTGACTAAAAGCATTTTGTCCTTGAAATAGGTGTCGTGTGGAGTGACTGGGGAATCAAGGTAAAGGAGCAGTGCGGCAATTGAAACTGGCTAATGTGCAAAAGTCACAGAAGTAAACACTGAAGCTTTCAGTAAAGGCAATATAGAGATAATGAATAGATGATGTCTAGGAACATACGGGTGGTTCACAAAACCACGTTTTAATTAGGTTTATATTTTTAAAGAATATATGAGTAATATATATGTTGCTCCCCTGATGACATATATTACAGTAATACCAAAGTTATCGCTGGTGTATTAAGACTTATTAAAAATGTCCGATGGTGTGACTGTCCGGCGTATGTTTGACGTTAATGATCACGGCATATTTCCAAAACAATTATGAATATTTGATGGTTCTGCAATTAGTATAAAATAATTAGGTGTTTTTAATGTCTGCGCATTATGTGAAAACAAGTTCTGACCAAAAGCAGTTTGTCCTTGAAATAGGTGTTGTGTGAACCTATAATGTATATATTTGAACGGGCAATAATATAGACATCTTACTGATGAAGAGGCCTACACTCAATCAGGAAGTTACAGTAACATCTGCTGATGTTTTTTCAACATCATTTTTTGGTTTTTGTTTAATTGTTCTGTATTCGGCCTCATCTGTAGTGGTCGGGGTTTTTGTATATTTTTTTGACATTTTTTTCTCACACATTTTACTTATTTATTATTAAAAATCACTGGTAATTACTTTATTTTGCTAATAAATTAGTTTAGTACGTAAGAAAAATGTCATATGGTGTGACACTGTCATGTAGTGTAAGGGGTTTTTTTTTAAGTCACACCAAATTTTGATGGATGAAAAGCATCTATATGAGTACTACTTCACTTTCCAATTTAATATTCCATGTAACCATATTTTACCCTCTACCATGCTGTGCATATTAAAAGCTCCTATTCTGACATTTCTTTTGAGTTTGTAGAAGATATGTCCAACACTGAGAGGACATGCACACAGCGTAAGACTGAATACAGACTCTGTAAAGAGAGAGGAAGTCCTAAGAGCAAGGATGAAAACGTAAATAGATCAAGCAAGTTCACATAGGACAGCCACAGGAGGTGAGGGGTTGAAAACTAAGTTCAACTTCAACTTTAACTATGGTTAATTAATAATTATTGTTAATTAAAACTGAATTAAGAACAGATTCAAGAAAGATTGAGAGAGAATTGGATAAATGAAGATGTCACTGCAGTGCCAGCAAACAGCTCCACACCTCCAGCATCTTCTGTCCCTTCAGATGTGTCCACCAGTCGTCCTGTAAACAGCCTGAGAATGTACAGTTGTCCATCTGTAGCAAGTGGATAGTTCAGAATGACATCTGAATTATCTCAGAAAGGGTAGAATTTCAACTGAACACAAATTAAACGAACATAAATAGCAATAGTCCCACAAAAAAAGAGCTATGTTCGTTGAGTAATAATTTAGAAATATAATGAAAAATATACGAAAACATGCTAGCAGGCAAAATATAAAATTCATACTTAACGCACCTTCGATAGCTCAGTTGGTAGAGCGGAGGACTGTAGGTTGTGCAACAGTGATCCTTAGGTCGCTGGTTCAAATCCGGCTCGGAGGAAAGCTTCTTTTGGGTCGGGCCAGTGGTGGCTTAGTGGTTAAAAAAGCGGATCTGGAGGCTTTGAGGTTCGAGTACACTAGCTGCCAAGTTACCACTGAGGTGCTCTGGGCTTGGCACCGTCCCCGCTCGCTGCCCCCTGCTCACTTTGGTGATGCGTAGTTCACTTGTCATTGTGATATTGGTGATGCGTAGTTCACTTGTCATTGTTATATATTATCACAGAAGACGATGTCACCCTCTGCTGGTAAAACAGTAGCACGGCAAGCGGAGTGTATAATTGACTAAATGAAATGGTTAAATAACAAACTCCCATTTGGAGTCCTGGTACAGAAATATACGTTTTATTTTATAATGACACGATATTAACACACAGCAGCCCCTTTACATCCCATAACCTTCACATACATTTTTACACTTTCTGCAGACTATCCCAACAAGCGTTCATTAAGGCGGTTGTAGATCTTCTAGTGCCCATGGTTGGTTTGGAGATAGTATTGCTCCATTTCTTTAAGTGTGTATGTATTTAATGTAAGAAATAAATATTCTCTATTGTTTGAAAATTGATTCAGATTAGAATGAATACCTTAACTGTCATCCTACAGAAAATTCTTAAAGAGCTATCAGAGCCTTCCCCTGTTCACAGAGCACTCAGCTCCAGCAGCAGCGTCTCCTTCTCCCGCTGCAGCTCCACGATGCTCTGCTGGTTCTGCTGCAACCGGTCCTCCAGCCACTGCAACAGCGGCCCACTCACCGCTGACATCTGGCTGCACAGGTTCTTGGTGAACACGGAACCATTGTGGATCTTGGTAACGGGGTCCAGGTGAGCTAGGCTGTGGATCTTACGGTACGTGTCCTGCTCCTCCTGGCACAGGATTCGCGGTAGCTCCACGGCAGACTCCAGGCAGACTTTACCGATGGCCTCTCGCGGAACGACGTGGATCGGTATCTCTACACGGTCATATTCGGAGCCTTTCTGCGCCTGCACGGACTGGAAGCAGGTGTAGAGGACGCGGCCGGTCCTGGTGTTCTTGTCCTCGATAAAGCAGGAGAAGATGAGGCCCACGAAACACTGGTCCAGCATCTGGTACATAGCCTGGGTTCGCACGTCGACGTGCGAGGGCCACACGGTGATGTGAGGGTGAGAGTGATACCATCCAACCACCCGCATCGGCCTGCCGGTTATGTCGGCCAGCCTCTCCGCCTCGGTTGAGGCCGCGGACAGCTGCTCCGGGGAGATCTCCACCCGGTCCTTCCTCTTGTCTGAGCGGCGGAGGATGATGACTGAGTGGATGTGGACCAGGCGGGTGTTCTCTACCTCCCCGATACACAGACCCATCACCTCCTCCTTCTCTGTGCTCAGAGCGTGGTTCATACACACCAGGAAGGCGTCAGACTCCAGGTGAACCGCACTCACCGCCATTGTTTCCGTCAGAGTGAAGAAAAACAACACAACAAAACAGCTGAGATCTACTTCCGCCTTTGGCAGTGCAGCAGCAAAAAGAGTCCGTGTTTACGCTTAAATCACCAAGTAAGATTTCTCGTATTATTATTATTATTGAAAATAAAAATTATTCTTATTTTATTGTTTCTCTTATGCGGGTTTAATTAAGAAAGATGGACTGTATTTATATTTAACAAACAAAAATAATGTGCCAAATACTGCGTATAACTTTATATACAGTATGTGCTGTATTTATTTATTTATACAAATGTTATGTGTATCTTGTCTAGTCTATGTTCTGCTATTTTCTTGTCTATGTTCTTCTTTTGTTTACTACAATTGATCAGTTGTAACTTAGAGAACCTATAACACGACCCAATCAGGACGATGTCACTGACATCGTCACTGGGTCACAATTTAATTAGAGAACGTTTTATTATTATTATTATTATTATTATTATTATTATTATTATTATTAATAAACTTTAGGTATACAAATCTGACGCGTCATGCAAATAAGACAGAACAACGGCATGGGACAAAATTGTTAACCGAGTCAAAGCGAAAGATTTGGGGGACTATTCGATTGACTTATTATTTAATAATTTAAAAAGCGGTACCTCGAACAGATATTCCTATTCCTATGCCTAACAGTTGTCTTCATATCGGAGGAGACGGGTAGAAACTCAGGGTTTCTCCAAGTCAGCGGGTGTGGGAGCTCCAGGCACTAGATGGCAGCAGAGCAGGCTTTATTAATCTATTTTAATAATCAGGGGATTGTAGAATGTAGAATGTAAAATGCTGATGGCAGCAATTCATACAGTGGTTTGTACAGATAGAGGTTTGTCCAGATAGAGGGAGGGCCTGGCAGATAATAATTGAGAAACACTACTTCAAGTAAACCTGACAAAAAGAGTCTGTTACCATGGTGACTGACTCGGAGTTTCAGCTACGTCTCTTTCTGGACCGTATAACTCAGAGTTTCTCTCGTCTCACAGTTACCTTATCCTGAGTTTTCACATAACCTGAGTTTCTCTCGTCTCACAGTTACCTTACCCTGAGTTTTCACATAACCCGCTTTCTGGAATAACCCCCTGGTCGTCATCTTACTCCACTATGGTGTTGCTGTGGCAACAGGTCGTAAGTCGTGGCTGTAAGTGAATGCAGAGACCCTCCCTGGACTTTTCATTGACTTCTATTGTTTTTTTCCCCCAAGCTCAATCCTAAAGTTAAAGTCTTAGAAATTAGATGTATAACATTTGCAAAAAAAAGTGTGTGTGTGTTTATGCGTGTGTGTCTCAACCTGAAAGAGCATTTGCTTTGGCAGCTAATACTGTATGTTTGCAGAGGCGTGTGGTTTCCATGACGACTAAGACGTGGCCAAATAGGATGGACTGGCTGAAGGATCAACTGCGGCCTGGTCAGTGTGTTTGGTTTCATATGTAAACAAAAATTGAGCTCATGTGACAGGAAATGGTTTATCAAATATGATTTTGCTGTGGCCCCATAGGTTCACCTTTGTTAAATGTTCTGTACTAATGCAACTCTTCTAATCCTAGTGACAACCTAACACTACATTACAACTGCACCACCTACTCAGCTAAGGCCGCGCCCCGCATGTTGACATGCATTCTTTAATTTTTACTATCTCTACTAGAATCTCTTGCAGTTCATTTTTGAACACGTTTGAACTTTAGGGTTACAGTGGATTCAGACAGTAACGGGACGGCTTTAGGACCCAGTGGCTTCTTTCTTTCTTCACTACATGATTACGTCCCCTGAAATGCTGCTTTCAAGTTCTACTGGGACTTTTGTGTTTACATGGCTAAGTTTTGTGATTAAAAAAAAAAGAATGTTTTATTCTACTGTCAGAAGCAGTGGTGAATAAAGTTTGAAGCTTTAAGATAAAAATGATTTTCCTGCGAAAGATGGGGGACTTAAAAATACTAAATAAAGAAAACATTCAATTTAAAAGGATTAATAAAGAATATCTATATAAAATTAAAGAATCTTCAAACATATATTTTTGGAATAAATAGTTGATGGTTTATAAGTATACCACAATATCCTTGTATTACAATACTATCTGGTTTCATTTATATAGCTAATTTAATATTGAATATTCTTGTTATTTTTGTTATTGATTGTAGAACAAATATTTCATCCCCTGTAGGGGGTGCTATAAAAGCTCATTTAATATCTTGTCAAAACATCATTTTTGAAGAAGAAGAAGAATTTATTTGTTTTTGTAAATAAATATATTCAGTCCATACACTGAATAGAAAATACATAACATTAAGCTTTTGACATTACTGATTTTCCTAAAAACATGTAAAATATACACCAGGACCGGCTTTAGGTGGTATTACACTTTTAGCTTGTCAACATATTCATTCAAATAAGTCAGATTACTTGAAAAAAACTACTATGACCCATTTAAAAAGAGTGGGCGGATTTCGAAACTTGCTCCCCCCCCAAAAAAATTTAATCATTTTTTATTTTATTTAATTTAAATATTTTATTGGAGGGGGGGGGGGGTCTAATTAAAGAATATCAATTTTGCGGGTGATTCCTGCACACTGAATGTTTTACCATGGTCCACAGTGGGTTAGAGGGTAGCTGCCGCTCACCGGAAATGAAATTTCACAAGAAATTCTAGTTTACGAGCAGTCCACAAAGGCAGCATCAGAAACCGTCAGATTCACTTCACACGTCGACATCCATCACACACACTGTGGAGAGGCAGTGAAGTCACAGAGGCAGTGAAACCCAGGCTCCAGGTTTCGAGTCCACGTTCCAGGCGTGCCGCTCCTCCGTTGCGCTCTGCTGCAGGCTTTCCTCTCTCCAATAGCGGCGTGGGAGAGATGCGACATCTCGGCGGTGAAGAAGCAGGAGACGATCATCAGCAAACACCTGAGAGCAGCGACTGAGTTTGTTTCTCTGCCGTCAGAGTAGAAGGGTGAGTGACACCTTCCTGGAGATTCCGTCCATCTGTCTCGGCGTCGAAGGCTTTGGTTTCTGTATTTGTTTAGTTGCTTCAGTTGTTGCTGCGGTTTCTTCTTGACTTCTCTTCATCAGCAGGATGAGTCATAGCTGAGATCTGCTGAGGAGCTCAGTGTCTGCAGCCTCCATGGTCTGGTGTTGGTGCGTGTGCGTGTGTGTGTGTGCGCGCGCGTGCAAATGATGGACCTAACATGGAAACATTTATCTCGGCTTCCAGTTATTACAGAAAAGTAGTTCTTCATAATGCGGAATATGTTCTGGATCATTTTAGCAAAAAAATCTTCAGCAAAAGTGTTGCGTATTTTCAGGCTAACTTTTAGTTACAAGAGTCTAAGGCTACCATTACCTCTAACTTATCTGATCTATAATCCCAAACATTCCAGATTGTGTGTAAACTCAATTTCACAGTGTTGTCTACACAGTAAAAGAGACCATAGATGGAAACCTAGCCACATGTAACCCACACCGCATCACTCGTGTCTAAAATTTACTATCACACAACCCGAGACATTTGACATTTTTGACCACCCGTGACTCACAACCCCTGAAAGTAAAACACATCCGCCTTCACTGTGGAATCCCGTTGTTTTTACGGAAAAGAAACTGACAGCTGTGGTTGCAAAATAAATCTGTTAAAAAATATGGTAAACAAACATCATACGCAGGGCAGAAACAAAGAAGGGTATATTGTCAGGTACAATGGTTCGAGCCACACTCGGCATGAACCGTCGTGAAGAAAAGCAGGGTCGTCCTAAAAAGAAAACCAACTAATTAAAGTAAAATTACAATTAAAAAAAATATTTAATTCCTATTCCTGAAACGGTTTTGTAGATTTGCTTTTTTGACCTTAGACAAAAAGAACTAACTACACACAACGATGGTGGCGGTCAAATACACTTGTTCCCTCTGTACGTCGACTGCCAGGCACGTGTCCTCCACATAACAGAACGTTGCATTTTCCTTCTCATCAAAGCAGGAGAGCAGAAGCAGCATCATCGTCTCTTTGAGCTCTTTAGAGCAGCCATGCAGCTCTCACCTTGTCATTTGTCTTTGTTAGAGCCTGCAGGAACTTTTTACTCTTTGTCACACAAATCATATTTATGTAGTCCAGGAGCCGTTTCCCCTTAAGATCCACATTCGGTGTGGCCCACAATCCTGACCAATCCCCCGCCTTAACCATGGACTTGGATGTTGTCCCCTTTCCAGTGACTGCATCAATTCTTTTAAGAACTTACGCCATGGTATGCTAAAGTGATGTTCCCAGTCTATGTCAGGGATTTGGCAGGTGTTGGAAGAGGTTGAAGGTGAACTTGTGGGTGAAAACGATTTTTTAAAATGTTTTTTGTATTACAATTTTTCTCTGTTTAAACTGCAATAATCTGTAAATTCTACAAAGAACTTGGACTCTTTTAACATGTTCTGTAACCATAACAGTTGTGTTTGGTTTTGTAATTTTACAAAAAAAATACAGTAAATGAAACATAGCTCCGTAGTATTTACATTTTTTTGACGTGGTGATTTATAGCTCCGTAGTATTTACATTTTTTTTGACGTGGTGATTTTACAGCACTTTGCTGTTAATTTCACAAACTGTGTACAAATACATTTCATGGCTAGAAAACCCAAGCAGAATGTATTTTATAGTTGTTGTTTAAAAAAAACAAACAAAAAACGTATCAATAAAAACAAAAGAAAAAAGATTCATGTAAAACTTAAAAATAGAAATTATATCAAATGTAGCTAGAGGGCTCCATCGCTGACATCTGCCTTAATTACGATTTTGCTTGGGGTTTTTATGTATCAACAGCAAACAACAAACACTGTTTAAACAGATGCTCTGGTAAAAAAACCAAATCAGATTTATTGGCTCATTGGTTTCAGTTTGTACGATGGGGAAAAGACGCAAAATGTTTTTGTTGTTGTTGTTGTTGTTGTTGTTGTGATAATCCCCACCATTTGTGTCAGTGAAGGACCCTTGGCAGTTAAAGGTAGAAGACAGCAACACAGTGTGGTTTCACAGTTAGTGTGGCACGTTCAGTTGTGATACATGCATGAGAGATTGTCATGGGTTCTTTCTTCTCCTCTATTCTTTTTCTTTGCGTAGTGTTTGTCGTCTCATAAATCACTTTGTCAGCAAACACACAGCAGGCCAAGGATAATTAGTGGAAATTCTCTTTATTAGTTTGCTGATGCACTGGTGTCGGTTACTTTATTGTTTCACGTCTTCATCATCAATCCACGATGATGAAACTAATGGAAAAAATGGATTGTGTTGGTGACCTCAGAGCTCAGCCTTGGTTATTACTATTTAATGTGCATTGGTTGATGTTGTTCCACTAGTGTAAAAATGAAGAGATATTAAGTGTAACTTTGTTTGAAGACCCCTGGATCAGTGTTCCCTCTAATTTTTTTTATTTGTCTCGGTATACACACAAGCTCTCTGAGCACACTGAGGACCACTATGACCAACATCAGAAGTACACGCTGTGCCCACACACCGGTATCACACTTGTTTAAAACCTGGATCTTATCAAGTTACATGGATTATTAAAATAATTAAATTAAAACAGAAATGTCCATTAGGTTACTTTTAATGTAAGTAATTCAGCCCACTTAGAATGAAAAAGACCAAAATCTTGTTGTTCATCAGACGTGTAGTATGTTATATGTGAGTGTCCTGCATTTGGCTAAGGTGAAGTCCAGTTGTGGTTTGGGTGAGGGTCTTGCTCTGGAGGAAATGAGACATATGCACCTAACATAACACTTTGTAAACATTAAAACACATTCACAATTTGCACAATGACGTGTGTTGTAGCTTGTGATACAGTGTAAATTTCTGTAAAACTGTGTGTGCAAAATATAATTACACAGTTTTTTATTAGCATTCATACTACCCATAAATTATCTCGTAGTAACAGCATTTAATTATAAATATCCATAAATGAAAAACCTTGAGAAATGTCACTAAAAAAAATGCACAAATCTAACTTAAATTTGACCTTATTTTTTCACGTCTGTTGATGGCAAAGTCGTTTGCTACTTTCTTTCTTTCTTACTCTAAAAAGAAAACAATCTAAAAAACCCAGTTTTACCACTTGTTCTTTGACTTGGTGCGTGGACGTGTCGCTTCCCGTTCGTTAGCATTTAGCATTTATGTCTTTTGATTCAGCCGCACTGTTGTTAACTAGCTAACCTGTACGGTGCTAGGTACATGGCGCTCATGGACAGGGCACATATGAAAGCACTGTCAATGGTATGATTGGCTGTGTAGCGTAAGTGAACCATCTCATATCATTGGCTGGACACCTGTAATGATGTATCTCACTGAGTGACATTATTTTTCGCATCAATGGTTAATAAAATGAATACCTACAACACAGTTTATGTTGAATTTTATTTTATGCGCTGCACAGATTTTCTTGTGCGCTGAGAATGTTTGAGGAGTGCGCAATTGCGCACGTGCGCAGCTTAGAAGGACAATTGCCTTGGACTAAAAGTTAGCGTTAATTGCTAATAATATGCTAACTTAAAAGTTATTAACATTCCGACTGGGACAGTAAATTACACAGGAAAGACAAGAGATCAGAGGTGTCTTCTCACTGACTTTAGAGCTGAGCTCAGTCATTAGCATCTGATGTGCGTCTTTTGGCGTGTGGTAGAATTATAGATGAGAAGCTGAACGGTAGTCAAAATATAACTGAATGTTTGCTTCTTGGTTGACCTACCTGAAACAACAGACGTAAAGGAGGTCGAAGGGGACGAGAAATTGAAGAAAAAAGGAATGTATTGCTTGCTGTATTTTTTTTCTATACTGTGCATCTGTATATTTATACTTGAAGCCTCTACTTACCCATTCATCTTACCAATACAGTGTTTACTGCTTATCTGTACATCTTATAAAATAGCAAACAATTAGTAGTACTTTAAGGTACGATAAAACTTTAGCAGAACGTCGTTAAACTTCATCAAAATGTGGCTAAAAAAATCTTGAAAAGGAACTACATACAGAACTATGCCAAAGTGTTCAAAAAAAGTAGTTGAGGTTTATCAGAAAAGTAAAGTGTGAAAAAAAAAAAGACTAGAAATACTTAGAGGTGTGCTAAAAATACACATTTGTTAACAGGAAAGTTTCGGAGACTGGCCCCTGAGTGTGAGAATCAATTGCTAAAAACAGACTGTAAATTAGACAGAACACACATTCTGAGTATTTTATATGTTCTATATATTATATCTAGAGTATTCTTTTCTCCTAGCACCAGCATTTGATCATGATTCTGTCGTCGTTCTTCACCCTCTTTACTTTGCGTTTCCAGTGCAGAATTAGAGTAGAACTATTTTGAGGCCCGGATTCACCCTGATGAGTGTGGAGCATCAATCACACAGAAGTGGGCGGTTCATTATTAAAAAGCCTTCTGAGATCCTGAGCTGACTGTGAGGGGATACCCCCTAGACAGGGAGGCTACAAACCATTTTATCATGGTTCGAATGGGAAGAGAAACAGACTAGGGTTCATCCTAAAGGAAGAGTATGTAAAAAATGTGGTAGAGGTGAAACGAGAGTCAGACAGGTTGGTGTGTGAAGGTAGAAATAGAAGGAGTGATGATTAATGTTGTTAGTGGTTATTGCCCCACAGGTGGGCTGTGAGTTGGAAGAAAAGGAGAAGTTCTGGAAGGAGCTAGATTATATGATAGAGTATCCCCAGGGGAGAGAGAGTGGTGATTGGAGCAGACTTTAATGGTCATGTAGGGGAAGGGAACATTTTTATCTGTGGAGTTGGTTTTAGAAAAAACAGAAAAAACAAAATGTCACCTCCTGAACTTTTTAATCGGAGAAGCAAAAATCTGGATGTACCTGACACGCAGGGACAGGTTACAGGGTGGGGCCGATCCTTGATGGTGTGGTCCTGTGGAGGCAAAGAGGCAACTGAGGCTTCCTCTTCTCCTGCTCCTATTCCTTCTCTTTTTCTTCTTTTCCTCGTCTTCTCTTCTTTCACCTCTTCCTTCTTCTCCTACTCCTCCTTCTTTTTTCATCATTGTGTAAACGTGACGTTTTGTAACAATCCTCTGGCATGTTTGTTGAGGGTAGATTTCAAGTCCTGTCTTTGGCTGGGATGATTCTGTCTGACCTTCTACCACTGGCACTGCTCTTCCTACCCAGCATGCCCTTGTCTTCTACTCCCTCTGTGTCACTGTGTCACCTCCTCACCCCCTCCTCCTTCTCCTCCTCTTCCTCCTGACACCCACCCGCTGGTTATTGAGCAGGAATCAGCCTCCCTAACATGATTAATGCATAGATCACATCTCCACCTGGTACTCCTACCCCTGCTTCTCCCCCTCCTCCTCCATCACTACTCAGTTTCCCCAGAGCTCGGTCTGGGAGTAGAATTAGGTTCCAGTGATGGAGATGGTTCTTGGCAGGCGTGATGTGGTGGTGGAGTTAAAGCGCTGCTGCTGCTCCTCATAGCCAACAAAGTCAACAAGTTTTTTTTTTTTTAATTTTCATATCGGGGTGGAATAAATTAATGAGGATCGGGATGAACGTTGTGATTAGTTTTGGCTGAGACTGATTTCGTCAGTTGACGGTTTTCAGCAGGGGCAGTGCAGATGGAAGATGTCGTGGACAGTGGGTGTCGGTGGAATTCGTTACTCTGACAAACACTTAGAGAACACATAATCCAATAAGAATATCTATGATGTTGTGAACCTGCAGTATTTCGACACTAATTACCATATATTATAGAGAGTCACGACAAGGACTTTTTTCAACCGATAACTATCAAATTCTCTTGGTTGGTACTGATACATATACATATACTAGAAAAAAAACCTTTTCTTTTTAATAAATACTGTCAATAAGACATTTTGCTTGTGTTGACATAAGCAGAAGTGCTGAGATCTATCCAAAGTTGTCCTCCAACATGGCAAACAAAAAAAACCAAACAGAGAATAGAACATTTGTGTTTTAACTCCAATTAGCAATTTGAAAACCACCTTAACTAAACAAGTAAACACTTAAGAGAATAACTATTTATTTAAATATCTGCTGTGTTGGTTGAAAAAAAAAAAAAAAGAAACGCGTGTTTTGAGCGTGTGGGATGGACTGATTGAGTGACGATCAGATGTGTCTACGATTAGGCCGGAGGATCGATAATGAGGGATGTTTCAATGGATGCTAAATCCTCTTGGCAGCACTTTCGCCCTCCCTCAGACTCACCCTTTTATTCTCCCTCGTATATAAACTGGCATTACAGCCTCTCGTGACTCGTCACGTCGTACAGCTTTAACGACGGGGGATAAATTCCGTAAATTTTGTTGTACACATCAGGGACAACAGTAGACTAAACATGAAGCCTCTAAAATTGTTTTCGTTCGATATGTCCTTCCAAACACGTTTAAGCAACTTCACTTTAGGCTCATATAATACAATTTATATGACCACAAGGCAATAATATTTGACTTCTTGACGTCCTGCTGGGCAACTGAAACCAGAAGTTGCTTTGCAGAGCAAACGGCTCCCTGAATCATGCAGAAGTCCAGGGAGAAATGGACTAGTTTTATGGTTGGTTGGTTGGTTTTAATAAGCAGCTATACAGGAGGTGTTCATTTCCTGCTGCTTTATGTTCTTAGTTAAATGTGGGTTTTTTTTTTTTTTGTTGCAAAAATGTGTTTGCTGTCCGTTCTTATGAAAGTAAGAAAAGTGACCAATAAACTGGGCCTAAAGGATAATTACATTTTTAATTAAATGTAATATTCAGATAAATGTATTTGTTATTTCTCAGTTGGACCATAGATTATCTAGAGGTTAGGACCGTAGACGATCCGTGGTTCTAACCCTAACCACTGTACAAATGACCCTTTGTAAAACCACTGCGTCTCAAACCCATACAGGGTTTTAGATCATGTCATAACAACCAATAAACAAACCCATACAGGGTTTTAGATCATGTCTTACCAAAATGCAGAGAAACAACCAATAAAAAACAACATTCTTAGTTTTTTTTTAAGTTAGCGTAAATACTTTTATTTTGAAAAAAAAAAATAGATCCCTGTCGTATTTTACACATATTGTATAATATGATATGAATAGCTTGAAATAAAAAAAAAAGATCCCTGTCGTATTTTACACATACTGTATAATATGATATGAGTAGCTTGAAACAGGACCAATATGATAATTATGAAATAAAACCCACAATCAAATGTCAATGAATTTGCAGTGCTTGCTGCAGGAGAGACAGTTAAGGGTGTAGTAAAGGTGGGGGGAGTTTAAAAACCAAGGGATGGAGTGAACTGTGACAGAAGAACAGCAACAAAGTTGAAAGATCAGGTGTCAGCAGCAACTGGAGCTGGTGCTCTTAGTTGGATATGGAACTTTGGTGGCAGTACTTCGTGGTAATACTGCCACCACTGCTGCTATCCCCCTCCTCGCCCCCGACCCTCCCAAGACAGCAGCAGCTTGGACGTCAACAGCTTCTGTGACTTCTCACTGATCCCAGCCTTTGTCTCATCTTTCATTCATTTTCAGGATGAATCAACTCTTTTTTTTCTACCTGCACGCCCCCATGTTTCACTGTAGGAACTTCTCTTTAGATGTTACTCAGGAGAAAATGACTCATGACTCCTTCTCTTTCTCTGTCCTCCGAGAGTGTAGTGCAGATTCTTTTTTTTTTTTTTTTTTTTTGCGTCATACAGACTTTGATGCAGAGCTGCAGAGGCAGAACCTTCACTCAGTCTCTCTAGTTCTAAACCAAACCTACTCTTAAACTCCTTTATGACTTCTTTTATTCAAATTTTAAATCTTTTCTTTCTTTCTGACAGACACTCAGAGACATCTTGAATTGAATTTCCCCCTTGACTTTTTGTGATTTGGCGCCAACGTTGTGCCAGTGTGGGAGGAAATGGTGTGTGTTTGAGAGGAGGACAAATCATTCATACATTTCTTTAGGACCCAATGGTATTTTTTTTAAGATGCACGGCTACATATTGTCGGTAAGCATTTTAGCATTAAAGATCGCAACCACAATTTCAGGAGGAAGGAGCTATTGTGGCCTTTAACAGCCTTACATTTAAATTCTATTGTATATCTGCTCCTTGTGGCACTTTGGCCCAGAGACAATGTCTCTGTCATTGGTGTGGAACCCCAGGGTTCACCTCCTGGGCAAATTCAAATCCCGGTTAGGGTGGTTGGTACCTTCCAGTGGACTCACCACCCGCAGGAAGGTTTAGGGTGGCTGGTACGGTGCAGTGTGATTTGGGTGGAGACTGTTGCCCCCGTGACCCGGTAACGGATAAGCGGATGAAAATGGATGGATGGATCTGCTCCTTGTCCTTGGTATTTGTCCAACATCCTCAAAAACGTGTCCATTTTATGCTAGCATTACCAACTTGGGTCAGTTGGTAGAGTCAGATTTTGTGTGTAGCTGCAACAGCTGCTCCGAGCTGCCGAACCGGCGACAGCAAAAACAAAAATGAGAATGAATGAATTTATGATTAATGTTGTTGTCAGATTTTAATTTTACAACGCCTTCAACCAACCAGTTTTTTGCCAGTCTCTTGTTAAACATTTATAGCATTGGACAATATGCTACTTTACGTTTAATTAGTTAATTCCTTCGGTGCCCTCCCCTGGGGGGCACGTCCCCCGTTTTGGGAACATTTGTACTATCTGACAATGGTTGTCACGATACCAGAATTTCAGTGGTCAATACCAATACCTGTGAATTTCAGCGATTCTCGATACTTACTGAATACCAGGATAAGAATAAAAATATTGTTTAAAATTGTCAAGATTTTTTTTTAGATATTTAAGATCACTTCATCATCTTTTTTGCGCAGAATTTTAATTGCAGTACCAGCTGCAAAGAGGTAACTTTACATTTGAAAAACAACAGCAGTGGCCCAAAGCCTCCCACTATAAAAAAAGCCCAAACAATACTGCACTAATAAATGAAACTCAATCACCTTGCATTCTCTAATCAACATACATACATTTCAGAGGCACAATATGCATGTCGCTATTTGTTGATGCAAATATATCTCCACATATGACTACTACTATCTGGTTGCTTACTATATACTGATGGTACCGGGAAAAAGCAGCTATCTATGTTTTTTTTTTTGCGTGTTGGCGTCGACTTGATACCAGGCATCTCCCACCTTCTAAACAACAAACAGAGCTCTGATTGGACATCACCCCTTCAAGATTTCTTTGTCACACTTTTATTAGTTGACGTGTGCATTAATAATTTTTGCCATTTAGCTCCACATAACTCACTGTTCTGTAGGTCAAGGAAAGTTGTTGACTGTGCCTTTGAGCAAAATTATGTGAAGTGACCAAATATAATTCCTTGAGTTTTGCATCAGTGCGGATGGTGCTGTTGACAGACAAAGTTCCTGATGTCATGGCGATTGGATGTAAGGTCCTGTTTGTAAATGATGGAAAGGGCAGAAGGTTTGAACCTTCCTAGAGAAACATTTGTTTCTTCTTCATCAGTTGCTGACAGGGAGTGAGGGAGTGCAGTGGTCATGCGACCACTGAGTCGTGACCACAAACTCTTTACACTTGGGAACCCCACCCCCATCCAACCCTCCAATACCACCTCCTCCTCCACCTCCTGCTCTTCTACTTCCTCCTCTTCTCCTTCTTCACCTTCTCTCTCCTTCCTTGACTTCTGTCTCCGTCACCAGGCAACTGGCTCTTCCACCCGCTCTCTTTTTATCTCACCATTTTAGCCACCCGTAACTTGTCCATCATTTCCCAGCTTTCCTGGCGTCTTCTGCTTTGACGCATTAAAAACATGTAGCATTGATTTCTCACTTGGTACTTTCTACCACTGAGTAAATGTCAGACCGTGGTTGATTCCAACTCCCTTCCTCCTCCGTCCACATCTCTCTCTTTCTCTCTTTCTCTTCTTTCTCATTAGCATGGCAGAGACCTGCACTTTCGGATGAGATGAGATTCTCAGCCCACTAACCACACTCTTACTCCTGCTCTTGCAGATCCTCTCGAGTAGTTTCTCAGGAGGAATCCATTATTTATGGTGCGGGTCGTGTAGAGATGAATCCAGTGAATTCATCACTTCAGTTTACAGCCACTTATTTATTTATTTATAACCTCCAGACTCCAGTAGGACCTTATATTAACCTTATTTATCAAGTGTACATTTTTAGGTTCCCTCCAAGACAGAAGTGTTGACATTAATATTTAAAGAATATAAACCATTTGTTAACAACAAATTATTATAATATAAGACTTTTCTAAATTCTTTGTGGACGTTTTTTTAAACATTTAAAGCATTAAGACTACATCTGTGGTGGTTTTATCACCTTGACGTTTGACACAATTATATTCAACATCAAAATATATCCTGTGATGTTATAACAAAAGTACAAATTATGTAAATTATCTAAAGTATTACCAGTGATGAACTTAAAATGATCCTAATGGTCCTAAAATGATGTGGACTCTCTTTATTGTTTTTTTTTTTTTTTTGTGTTTACATTTCGTGAAATCGACCGTTCTGAAATATATTTGTCAACTTTTCACGACTCTCCAGCAGTCAAGTACTTTTAGCTTGTTTTAACCCAAACCTTGCTTCATTTTTAACTTTTGTTCTATACGTTGAAATAAATCTGAGCTATTTATTTTAAGAAAATGCATATCGTGAGGTTATCGGTAGTATTTCAATTCGGGGTGTGGGGAGGCATTGGCAGGAGTGAGATTTTGTGTGTGGGAAGGGATGGGCAACGCACCGCGTGGGGCTGCTACTGCACGCCCCCTGCAATGGCCTTTCGGACGCTCTAGTCTGACCCTAATTCAAGGCCAACTCTCGTCACCAGAAAGACACAGTTGTAAAGTTGACTTGTTTCCTCCCTTGTTGTGGTTGAAGAGTTCTGTTAGGCAACTGGACGTGTCATTTTGGCCTAACAGAACTCATCAACCTTGACCATGACCTGGATGAATGAGAATCTTCACAGACATGTCTCCCTTGCGTTTGTGCCTTTCTTTCCTCAACAAAAAGTCATTTTGTTGTTTAATTAAATGAGACAAGGCTGATCTTCTGAATCTCTGCAGATCAACGAGTCCTTCATTGGTTTACGTCAGGTTCCTGCAGTGTTATTTTTTTTTTTCATAGCAGTTTAACTAGGGCTGGTGTAAAAGGCAGACTAGAGACCAAGGTCTCTGTGAATCCTGGGCAGAAAAAGAGAAAAAGAGAATTATTAGTTGAAAGACAATTCCTCGTCCAACTGCGACGCCATCTCTGCTTTTGTTATGTAAGTTTGAAGGTGGTTGAATAGACACAGGGGTGCGTGGAACCCAAGAGTCAGCGTCTTCTCACAGCCTTAGCAGAGACACGCTTGTTCTGGATACACTGGACTCAGTTAGGCTTGTTCTTCACTGAGTCACGCAGTGGAGAGCAGAAGGTTTTAGTGCCGGATCATCATGTCTGCAGGTCAGTGTGAATGGACACACACATGCAACCAGACAGTGTTTCTGTTGTCTGTGGGTAAGCCAACGTCGCTTCAGTCAACACATTTTTGACAATTTAGTTTGACGCGATCGTTTTTACACAGATATATATATATATAATAGAAATCATACTGATGGCCACCACCGCTATGATTGGATCAGAGAATCTTTCGGCTCATGATTCATTATTCCCGCAAGGCAATTTAGGGGCAAAATGCAGCACATTATATAAAGATGTAAGGTACTGATTCATTCGAATATCCACACTCGCTTTCACTGGGGGTTTGAGGCAGCAAATGATCAGTTCGTAGATATTTTTGTTCCTGTTTGTTAGATTTTAAATTGAGCTTGGAATCGTTTGGGGAAAAAAAAATGTATCTTTTCCTCATGTTTCTCTCCAGGCTTGAATTTAAACCTTTGACCCTTTGCTTACAAGCAGTTGGGTTTAGTTGTTGTTCTTGTTGTTTTGTTTTGTGTGTGTGTGTCTGTGCTCCAGTCTGTGGGTAAACCACATTCCTATTGTGTGTTTTTAACGTGGCGGTAATTAAAACTGCATGACTGAACCATTGTTTCTTAGGAGCTCAGCAGAAACCCCTCCGCTGCTGCTACAGATACAAGGAAAGGAGTTTAGTTATAGAGACAGATTATGTAGAGAAATGGAAAAATAAATAAATAGAAAAAGAAAAGAGTTATTTTACAAAACTCTTTGCACTGATTTAACTAGGCCTGCAATTGAAAACTGAAATAATTATGGAATGTATTACTTTAATGACAGAGTTGCTAAATAATAATAATAGTTGTTGTTGAAATCCTGTCTGCTGGGGAGGCTGTAGTCTGTACAGAGTCATAGTCAAAGCCGCTGTTTGATCTTATCTTAGTTTTGCTCCACTAACCTTTTACATGTCTCTGCATTTACCTATTAAACAAATCAGGCGGAACTGGATGAAAGACTGAACTGTGTACTGAAGAGGCAGTCCAAAAAACAAAACAAAAACTAAATTACTCTGGTGTTGGAGACCAACATCATCTCCTGCTGCCACTTTTGCATCACCCAGGTGTAGGTGTTTTTTTCTTCTTCTGTTATTTATGGTTGTTTGGCCTTTATACCTCAACTAAAGGTCACCGAGTGAGCTGCTGATGTTTCCCCCCGGTGTTGACACATGGAGACTCCAGAGCAGCTGAGACAGGTCTTCAGCTGCTCTGACGTTTGAAGTTTTCACAGCACCACATCACTGTCTAAATTATTATATCAGATATAACTTCAGTATAAATAAAAATACTGCAGGAGGAAACAGAAAAACACGGTTTAATTGAAACAGCTTGAAATCAGACACTTATCAGTGGCACTGATATCTTCATTAGTTTCATTAAACACGATGATGTGATCATCAGAGCCTCAACCTTCTACTTCAGTGCTGTGAGAAAGTTAACTCCCACAAACTCATTTATTCTCCCTTTGCATACGTCGATAGATGCATCCGTCCCAAATGTCACTGTCAACATAATCTACTCATTGGGTATTTATGTTTGACATGGTTGTAAAACAATGAATCCACTGGAGGCAGAGTTGAGTTTGGACACTGACACAGATAAAACCTAAAAAAAAAAAAAACATTATATATTTCTATACTTTTTATTTATTTATTTATTTTGACCAAGATCATGCAAAAAAAAAAAAACGTATTTTCCAGACTACAAGTCGCACCTTTTTTCATCCTTTGCCTTGGTTTGCAACTTCTATCAAAATATCATTTTACATGTTTCTTATTTTAACACTGATAGCCACCAGAGGGCACTCTAGGCTTATGTAGCAGTATTTGCTACTCCTGTACCACTGAAAAATTACATGTTCATTATTTTCACACTGATAGCCGCTAGAGGGCACTCGATTTATACTTCGGCGCGACATATACCGTATTTTTCGGACCATAAGGCGCACCGCATTATAAGGCGCACTATCAATGAACGGGAATATTTTCATACATAAGGCGCACCGGGTTATAAGGCACATTAAGCGAAGCAAAACAGTCAGCGAAACAATCAAGTGGAACAATCAAGCATGCTTAGATCCCTCTCGTCATTATCCGAGTCAGTCTCGTTGCTGTTAATTAGTTGTTCAGTGATGATTCGACATTTGAGACTGATACCTTAGCCCAGTCCTCCACGAGGCATTGGCAGATAGTGGTGTAATTTGTCCTCTGATACCTTAGCCCAGTCATCCACGATGCATTGGCAGATAGTGGCGTTATCTGCCCCGCGTTGCCTTCCTGTCTTGGTGAATGTGTTTGCCTTCTGTCATCCAATGCTCCTACGCAGCTCGCAATTTAACTTTGAACGCCCTGTTAACACCAATATTTAGAGGGTGGAATTCTTTAGTTTATCCACCCGGAATGATGGCAAGCCCCAAATTAGTTTGCTTCACTTGGGTTTTGACAATATTGGTGCGATGGGCGCGCATGGAGTCGCAGATCAATAGGGACGGAGATTTGTGGAAAAGTGTAGTGACCTAAGTTGGACACTGGAGGGCGCTGTTGTTGTTCGCCCCTCCAGAATCAGGAGATTGTCACTGTTTTTGTTCTGGGTGGTCACCTTATTGTTGTTTTGATCAGTGCGGAACTGCGGATGTTGTTTTGCAGAAAGAGTTTGTGTTTTTCCTGTATCGATTAAGAAATAAAAAGAGTTTTTGACCACGAAAAAATCGACAACCATGCGTCTGAGTCATCCTGCATCGAACCATACATCGACAATACAAAAACACAACACAGACCCTTCGGGTGTGTGGAGACACAACACGACGTTGCACGAATTTGGGTTACACAGCCATACTGTAACAGTTGTTGCTGAGCATCTTCTAATTGTGATAACAGAGTTAAACGTCAATGTTGGCTCCCAGTGTGTTTCAGTTGTGTGCCATCATGTGTGATGTGCTGTGTGGTTTGGCTTTATAAAATCGGTTTGAGGTCAGTAAGCGCAACCAAAAGTAATACATAAGGCGCACCGGGTTATAAGGTGCATGGTCGATTTTTGAGAAAATCAAAGGCTTTTAAGTGCGCCTTATAGTGTGGAAAATACGCTATATGTTTATGTTTCTTATTCGTTATGTATTTTTTTGGCTGGTGCGACGTATACTCTGGAGTGTTTTCTTCATGAACTCAAATGAAAATATCGGGATTACAGATTACATATTGAGATTAAAGAAGCCAAATGGTGACGATGTGATTAATGCTCTTGTCTCACAGAGGGAAAATCTCCAATGAGTTCTCATTGAGTCCTTTTATGTGTTTTCTCCAGTTACCCCGGTTTCTTCTCATACTTTAAAACATGCAGGATTAGGTTCAATCTTATTTGACTGCGGTGTGAATGATAGTGCAAGTGTATGCTGAGTTTATTGAGGATGCATCGATACCAGTTTTTGCGCCGGTACAGGTCCAGCTCCGTAACAGATTCTCACCAAAACCAGCTGCTCATTGTTGCATGCTGTCTGACTGCAGTTCAGTGTCTCGTTGTCCTCATGGTAGTTCATTTAAGTAAGTCAACAATGTCAGCAGTTTGGAGGAATGTTAACATCAGGGACGAAGACGGGAGACAGACCGATCAGTTCTTTTCTGACAGGAACTATTTAATAACGGTTGAAGACCCCAGCCTCAGCTCTGAATACACCAGTGTCTCTTCTCAGTTTAACCCCCCAATGGACAGATGAGGAGCCTACACCTCACCAAGTCCCAAAGTTGTTCAGACTTATTTAACCAACGTTGTCTTCATTTGTTTATTCAAACATTGAAACAGTTTTCACACCGTTTACGTCACAGACGTTGTTCACTGGAGAGACAGTGTTTCCAATGGAAATGTTCTGTTGGTGTCAAAGCTCTGCTCACTTTCTGTTCAGCTGACTGTGTTAACCACCGTATGGCTGTTTCAGTTTGAAGATTTTTCATCACACCTACACACTGCATGTCACCCTGGTGCCTACAGAGCTGTTGATTGCATATTTATTTAAACCCAATCTAAAGAAGGGTTAGTACTTTTGGCAAGCACACAAATGAAAACACCCCTTCATTAATGGGTGTGGCATGGTACAACGGGACAAGACTAATCTGAACTAATCACAAATTTGAATGTAAGCTGTGGATGTTTTTTGTTGCCAAATGTGAGCTAGGTTTGGCTACATCCCGCCCCCCCATGAAATCCTTAAAAGTGGTAAAAGAAAAATAAATGAATCATGTGTTAAAAAAATAAATAAAACTGACCACTTTCTGGAGAAGCCCTTTCTTTACCCCCCCTTATTTGACTTATTAGGGGCCAAAATGGTCCTGTGCTTGCAACTCAATTCCTGATCCCTGCAACATAGTTCCTGCTGTGGGCTATTGCCCCAGCTCCTATATCAGAAATGCACCATTAAAGCTTAAATCGCCCTCAGTCTTCAGTAAGGTATTTTCCTTCCGTTCTCTTAGATCAGTGGTTCTCAACCTTTTTCTACTCTGTACCCCCGGAGAAAACATTGAGCTCTCTGAGTACCCCCATGATAACCCCATGATTTCGTGCTGCCTGTTCTTACATGAGCACCAGACTTGCATTGCAGCAAAAAAAAAAAACATAATTTAATAAAGTAAATAAATAAAAAGACCAGACATCCTATTTCATAATCTCACAAGTAGCTACACATTTTTTCTAAATTTTTCCAAACGTACCACTAGAGAGCGGTCATGTACCATTGGTGGTACGCGTGCCACAGTTTGAGAACCACTGCCTTAGCCAACCACAGCTCATCAGAGTCATCCCTCCCCTGCAAGCAGTCAGCTGGTCATGAGAGGGAGGGGCCTAGTTGTTGCTGATTTGCCTCCAGCTGACTGGAGTCAGTCCTTAACTAGTCAGCCTCACTCTCTTTGTCAGTCCACCAGCCTGTCAGTCGGTCAGCCAGCCAGATAGTCAGTCAGTCAGTCAGTCAGTCAGTCCATATCATCTGTCAGTCAGTCAGATCATCAGTTGTTAGGTGTAGATGTGGGGCTGCTGCTCCTGTTGCTTCAGTTTTCCCTCAACTGTTAAATCGTCGAAGGATCAACCAAGGTGAGAAGTTGTCTCTTCAGAACGTTTGTTGGGTCATGTTTGCTGCCGTTGTGTGTAACAGGGATTGTACAGGTTCTAACAGTTTAGTGCAGTTGCTTTCATGCGCCGCCTGTGGAATGTGTTCACACCCTTTTCTACAAGTTGTTAACTGCTGTTAAGTGTGTCTGTGCTGCTCTGAGCTGCTTCATCCCAGCTGTGGAGCAGCAGGACACAGACACTCTCTGGCCTGCGCTCCGTCTTATCACTATTTAAATTTCACGACAGAACCACAGTATGTTTGGCGCTGATACAATCAGCTCGAATATTTCTTATTTGCCTCTGTTGCTGTTGGGGTGTTTATTGTTTCTTCTGTGGTCAGAAACCAAAGGAAACGAATTGGAGTGCAGACTTTAGCAACATTTTCTGGGTTCAGCCACAATTCCTCGTGACTGTTTTTTTTTTTCTAACCTCACAGCAGAAGTAGCAGTATGTTGTGCTGTGGCAGGGGTGTCAAACATACGGCCCGTGAGCCAAAACCGGTCCGTTTATTGAATTTTGAAAATAAAAAAAATACACACTCAGTATAAAAACATTATATGTATATTTAATTAAATATGAATATTTATCTAATGTACTGAAGGGGACAAAGACTGACTTTTTGTCGTTTATAGGTAATTATGTTATGATTGTACTGGTCCAGCCCGCTTGACATCTAATTAGGATGTATGTGGCCCCTGAACCCAAATGAGTTTGACACCCATGAGTGTGAGTTAGAGGAACAAGTTTATAACTGGTGGTTAAACCCCGGCCCTGACGCAGGTGTGGGAAGCAGACCCCAAAACAAGGCACATTTGAAAGCTCATGGCTCCATGTTTCATAGATGGGGTCCGAAGAAGTGTAGTAATTTCCCTAAAGGTATGAAAAGAGAGAGACATATAAAGAGTCAGCGACATCCTGATTGTTCCTGTACATCTTTATTATTTATTAGTCCTACAGCGGGGTCAGGTTCTTAGAGCCTTACGTTCAGTTAGGTCATCTTTTCAACAACTCGTCGATTTAGACAAGGGTTGGATTGTTCTAGGTTGATTATTAATGATCTTCAACCTCCTGTCAACTCAACCACAGAAAAGTAATGGCAACAATAGAGAGCCACAACCACATTTTTACCATTTTCCTCACAAGATCACATGCTGCCACCAGAACTGCACCATTTAGAGTGAAAATTCGAAGGCCACCAAATCTCACATGTTCTTCGCCCGGGCATGTTTCCACATGTCTGATTAGATAGGTTCAGCCCTCGAACTGAACTGTAGTCTGGACTAAACCTGCTCTTACTAAAAGACCTGGTGGTTAAGGTTAGATTATCGCTTCTCATTATTAGGGTTTCTACTGCCTGGAGAATAAATTGTTGTAGAATCAGGACCGATAGTAAATTAAAACTTTGGCTCTTGATGAGGAGGTGCTAAAAGGCAGTGAGTCGTAATATGAATTCTTGCAATCTTTCAATTTAATCAGTTTTTTTTTTTTTTGGCCATAGCAGTTGCAGGATAGCCCTCATGATTGGACAATTGCTGGTCTGAATCCCATGACCATCAGGAGTTCTGTATGTTGAGTAGGTACCATAAACCGGCTCCACCCTCCAGGCACGTTTAAGTGCAGACAAATGCTACAGTGGGCTGCACTATGAATCACAGGGGTGTTTTCTCTCTCTTTTTTTTTAAATACAAAGGACAAATTTCATGATGTAAAGGAAAATACATCGACTAAAAGCATTCCCATTTCTTTTGGACAGTTGAGTTTCCCCTGTAGCAAGAAAACAAAAACCAGTTCAAAAGCCGTAACTTCCTATTTCCCAACCAGACTGTTTTTGTAAAACAAAAAAAACAAACCCGAGTTTTTCTCAGTTGCTGTAGTTGTGTTTTTGACAGGAGATTTCTGTGCCGAAAACAAAAAAGCCTTTGGCTTTGTTTAAACACTGGATCTTTAAACAGGTTTGACTGCACTTTATGTCACCTCAGCAGTGTGTGGTTTAAGGTTCTGTCATCAGCTGCAGGCCCTGATGTCCCTGCTACCTGAATGTTTTATTTTCTAATTAAAATTATTATTGAATGCTGTTGACACGTCCCTGACACGGAAATCACATGAGAGAGAGAGACAGAGAGAGTGAGTGAGTAAGGGAGAGAGAGAGAGAGAGTGAGTGAGTAAGGGAGAGTGTGTGTGTGTGTGTGAGGCTCAAGCCAAAGGAAAATGTCAACAGGCACAAACAAAATAGTTTTGCTAAGCAGCTTTAAAGGCACAGTTCAGTTTTTTTCCCCCTAACATGTTGACAACGTGACGGGTTGTTCTGTCTGTCTGTCTGTCCGTCTGTTCGTCTGTTCGTCTGTCTGTCTGTCTGTCTATCCATCCATGCATCTATCCGAAGGCTTTGAGAAGATGGCAATGATGTGTTGCTTTAATATATCCATAAAACTTAATGCAGTGAGTAGATTCATTGAAGATTATTAGACCAAATTGTTATATTTTAGTTCGAGGGATATGTAAATGGTAGTACAAAAATAAAAAATTGAACAGTTACAAGGTGCACAAACGACTACAGAGAACATACTGGGGTTTGGTGTTTTTTTTAGCTTAAACAAAGCTGAAACTAAGCCAAAATACACCGATAACACACAAGGTAGTTCAGAAATATTCATAAATAATGTATAAAGAAAAGACACACAAACGCGATGATTCATGTAATCAAAATGACTTAGATGTTGTCAAAAAGTTGGCCAAGTTTATTTGAGAAGGTAGAAGTGTTTAAAGATATTGAAAATAAGCCGCAGTTTTCAAATATTTGCAAAATATTACAAACGCATGGCAAAAGTAAAGTAAGAACTCACCGCTTCCTAACCCCCAAGGGGAAAGAAGAACAATTCAGGTCAGAGTATTTCTCCATTGTCCTACTTTTAGCAAGATAACTAAAGATCAGCCAGAGGAGCTGAGAAATAAAACAAGAACAACTAAATCTTATGAGCTAGTAGATTAATAGCTACATATGTGAAATTAAATCATTAATGGAATGCCTCTAGTGCAGATGTGGGCAAAATTCCATGACAGATGATATGTGATGTGATCTAGAAATCATTTTGGGTGGAGAAACGGCTGCATATATCCGTATCGGTATATATTGGATCTGGAAACAAAGTTTTTGGTCAATATCAGTATATCAGACATTGTTAGCTATTATTGGACATCCCTAAAAATAATACGGACCCTTAAGAAATACATTTATAACTTAATATCTGTGTTTATTTGCAGTATCCTTTATTTATCAAAAAACAACTTTTTTGTTTATTTTTATTTTTTGCATGCTATGATGACGAACCTGTATCCTCAGCTCACATGGACCTGTCTACTTTAACTGGATTCTTGTCACCATCTCAAATGTCTTCAGTCTGAAATGCTGAAAGGTTTGAGGAAGGAAACCTGAAGGGTACTGCACAAATTAGATCATCGGCAGACAACCTCTGTCCACGTTAGCGGTTATTGATGGTCGACTGTGGAGAATAGATTGGTGAAGACAACGAAAGCAGAGCCTCAGTTGGAACAGGTGGAAAAGAGAATTAGTGAATTGTCTGATTGGTTTAAAGTGATGCTGAGTCCAGAGCAGTCAGACATAAAGGTCACTGACAAATGCCTGCTGACCTTTGTGTGAAGGTAATGGATATTTGTTTAGAAGGAGATAGTGTTTTTGTTTCTTTGTATTTCTTTACAGTGGAACTTCAGCTTTTTTCACTTCCAGCTTTCACTAAACAAAGATGTTTTTTTTAATAAACAGTTAAGCCTTTCCTCCAGGGACACATTGTTTTTTTGCTCTTTGTTTTCTGGCACAAATGAAGAAAGGAACAAGGTTATTGACAAAAGCTTTTGTACTCCTCTTTGTTCCCTGTCCATTCCACTCAAAGACCACTTTGATTAGGGCAGGCCAATATATCGAGTTTTTACAATTTATCAATACATTTTTATGTGCAACATTTTTTTTTCTCTGTCTGTCTTTTACTTTTCCTTAGTCTGCAAATATATTTGTCCTCAAGAGGAAGCGTTTATTGCTCTGTTTTTCATTTTGACGAGTGTCCTTCTAAATATATTTTGTATTATGTTGCTTTGCTGTATTTTGATAAAATTCCATTTGGGGAAAAAACATGTGAAATCGCTTTTGGCTGATACTTTTGTTTTTTGGAAGGAAGTGAAAACTGTGAAGTCCAAATTGTCTTCTGTTTGTATTTAAAAAAAAACAAAACAACTGACGACTTGAAAACCAAATAAGTCAACAGCTTGTTAATGAAAATGAATACCGTAATTTCTGGACTATAAGCTGCTATTCTTTTCACATGCTTTGTTTCAACTTAAACAATGATGTGGGTAATTTATTTTTAACGGCTATTTCATACCGCTAGCTACCAGTGACTTTTTTTTGGTAGGCTACTGTGTGTTATATTAGTAGCGTATGTCGGTCTGTGAATGGCTGTGTGTATATGTGCATTGGGGATGAGAGAGAGAACGTTAGGTAAAGTTGAGAGTAGTTTGAGCCCTGTCTCGTTGAAGCGTCACTTGGTTATACAGGAGCTGTTAAAACTCTGTTTATGTTCTGTTGTGTCCCTGTTTCTGTTTACCTTTGCTGCGGACAAGCACAACGTGGAGCAATGAACCGGAGCTAATGTTAGCTTGCCTCCTGGAGCAGATCACTACGTCTCCCCTGTTCATTCCAATACGGTCTGCGCTCCGAAGCAGGAAAGAGCTGACGTGTAACAAGCCGTTCAGAAAGAAGCATTTATTTATGTATTAGTTTTTTCTTTTTAAATTTAGTGGGCGCCGCCTATATTCAGATGCACTCAATAGTCTGGAAATTACGGTAACTGTTTCTGTCAGGCATTTCTGAATAAGAGAATCAAATCTTTTTTTATATGTTCGTTGTCAAAAGAAGCAATGCTTGAGAAGGTTTTAAGAATTTAAGATTAGCGCCCTTCAGTGGTTTTATGCCTGCCGTCTTCACTTTCTGCACTTTGTTTCTGTTAAAACTGTGTTGCTTCGGTCTAATCTCATACTTGCAGAGGAGGAGGAGGTGAAGAACCTCCTTCCTCAGAGATACTGTGATACTCGTGACATCACTGTCACCGTTTCACAAGACCAGCTCTCTCTGTGATTTAGTTCTTCACTGTTGTGCCTCTACAGAAGACACGGTGGTTGCAAACAGGAAAATCATGATCTAATCTCAGTCATCAGATCAGTACATCCGTAGTTATTGACAACACAACTGCTTCTCTCTGCTGCATGTTTCTTCTTTCCTCCCCTAGATGTCCCTCTGTTTCTCTCTCTCTCTCTCTCTCTCGCTCACTCTCTTTCTGTAGTGTAGACAGTCATATATCCTTAATGTCTGTTTTATGGTTTTGTTCTTACTGGTTGAATTGCCATAATGCGGACCAAGAAGTCCTCTGCTCGCTGTTTCTTTTTAAAAGACCCTATTGTAAATGGCAGTGTTTAGTGCTCCTGCCCTACAGCAAGAACATCAACGGTTTGATTCCAGGTGCTAACTGAGGGCTTGTCTGTACGTATATTGTTGTGTACATGTTTTTTTTGTTTTCCAGAATCTGCACCAAAACAAATCCCATGAATACATTTGAAAAACATACTATGTACTAAGTACATTCATGCCATGCCCAACTGACAAGTTTTATTGACATTTTTTTTTTGTCATGAGATTATTTAACAACAAAAATTGATACAAAAACCCCCCAAAAGCTGCTTGGGTAGTGCATAATGTCACAATTTTGTTAATTGGTTGTCCTAACATTGAACAGGAAGGTCGGGTCAGGAGCAGATAGATGGAGCGTTCATGGGAACTTGCATAAAGGCTAACATGCTAAAATGCTTTTTTTTATCATTTTCTACGCTATCTATTGCGGAAAAGTGGGTATTGCAGGGAAAAGACAGAAGTGTAATGATAATATAAATAAATTGTATAATTTGGAAAAGTTTGGCGGGCCGGGTTATAAAGCTGAACAGGCCGCATCCAGCCCCCATGCCTGGTCTAGACCTGTGTCAACATTTTGATTCCAGTATTTGATAACTGTCCCTTCTGCAAATACGCATGGGTAAAGTGTGGTACTAGTCCAAGCTATTCCATAACGATTCCAGTATTTGATAACTGTCCCTTCCGCAAATACGCATGGGTAAAGTACCACCTCCAAGTCCAAGCTATTCCATAAGCTAATATTTGCTGTAACTTCTTATATATCATTTCCCAAAACACAGTTAGTTTTTGTTTACAGTTGCAGAAAATGGGAGAGTTGTCTATATTGAAAGATTCTTCAGTGCAGCCTCACTCACAATGTGCGACTTGGTGGATGAGTGATGGGTTTTCCCACATTTTGAGCCATTCCTCATCTGAAATTCCCATGTTAACTTCCTTCCTCCCGTTTCATCTCAATATAATAAATTAAATGTGTGTTGTTAGTATTAAATCCTTTATGTAACGATGATATTATTTGTTACTTCCCTGATATGCTTTAACTAGGATTTGGATGATATCATTCCGTGAAAGAATCCAACCAAACTTCCTTTTTTTTTCTAGTAGTCCCTTATTTACTGTAAAAGTACCTAAATATTTCATATGGATCTAAATCAAGTCTTCTAAGATTTTCAAAACTCAGCTTTCCTTCAAGTCTTCTAAGATTTTCAAAACTCACCAGCTTCCATTGTTTGCTAACCCACTCGAGGCAGTTATTCCTTTTACAACCCATTTCTTATATCTTTTGTCTTTTTTTTTTTTTTGCCGGAGAGAATTTGCTATTGTAAGCTATTCATTTTAATACTTTTATATCGTTCTGGATCTGGTGTTTTAATGGCAATTTTACCTTCTTGCTTTCAAAAGGACATGTTACTCACTGACCACACATTGGGCCACTTTGAGGTTTTATTTGGGCTGCACGTGGCCCTCCAGCCATTATTTGATTAGACATGCTAAACTGACCCAAGGTGTCCATGTGAGTGTGGATGGGTGTGGTCTAAATGTGACCTGTGATGAAGTGGAAAACAGTAATGGTGGTTGGGGGCGGGGGGTCAGACAGAGGGGGTTTCCAGCTCTGGGTGTTTTTTTGCACCAATACCAAAAAGAAGTTTTAAATTCAAAGCCAAGACACAGTGAATTACCACTGATGTTTTCTCTCTTCGCTGATTCAATTCACATACATTACATGACGTAACCTTTCCCAGCTTTGTGCTCTGTTCTGTGGTGTGAGTCCTGTGCTGTCAGCTGACTAAACTACTGTCGACCGGTTTACCCTGGGGGAGTCGTGACTGATGGACTCATCACACTGCAGACATTTCTAGTTTTCCACCAGTGGCCACAAAACATCAATGGGGTCAGACCTTCTTCCCTGTCTAACCCCCATCTCAATCCCCCTGAGGGCTTTGTCAATAACAGCACAGACGAATGGTAAATGTGCGAGAGAAATGAAGAAAGAAATGAGGAAGGTGTAAGATGAAATAAATGACTTTAATTCTATTGTCAATGAAGGGGTGTAAATGAAACGCTCCAAATTAAGTAACCAATAATCAAACCACCAGTTGACCTAGGTGTCCATTACATTATTTAATCTCTTTGTCTGTCTGTGGGTTGGGTTAATCCAACATAGTAAAAAAGGAGGGTGTACTGAAGACAGATTGTAACCTGTGAAACGGGGCGCTCTGAAAACACCCCTATCAGCACTTGGTACTTTCCTCCGGTTAAAATGAACAGACCAAAAAAAAAATTTAAAAAAATCGACCAATCAGAATCAGAACATATTGACCAATAAATCAAACCAAGAAATGATTGTATATATATTTAATTAATTTTAGAAATGACTTAAGAATCCCAACTTCCTCAGGAGCAACATTATTCTAGGTTGAAAAATGGAACTTTGTGTAACAAAACGTGACTGTCGTTTTCACTATGACATGTTGGTTTCTAGTAAGTGATGTCACTGGTAATGTCCTTTAAATTACCCGTAAACACGTGAGCCGGGACTCACGTTTCCCTTTCCAGTCTGGACTATTTAAAGCAGTTGCTACTTTAACAAACCAGATTACTTATCAAATTGTGCAAATCGGTTGTGACTTGGTTAACCTGTTTGTCAAAGGACAGTGCCCCCCATTCTCCCATGTGTTGGTACTGCGAGGAGGTCAGAGCTTCTGCTAAAGGGCGGCTCACGTTGTGATAAAGGCCCTGGTGCTCTGAGCCCTCTCTCAGCTGAGTGAATTAGAGTCTCATGATCTGCTCAGTAAATATATAACATTTAGCCTGCAGACAAAGACGGCAGAGCAACCACAGCTCACTGGGTGATTTCACATGATGACACTGACGGTCAGCTCATGGGAGTGTTAGCGTAACAGAGACACTGTGTAGAATTGCAGTCATGACGGTGTAAAACTGTGATCTATTGTTTAGCCCACGTTTACTTGAAAGTAACTGTTTCTATTAATCTGGGCTGGACATTGGAGTCACTGAGTGCTTGAATATATATGGATATATTATATATGGAATATGTAGAGGTTTGCTCATGTTGGTCTTTTGTTGAATGTAGTGTCCCTTCAACCTAAACCCCAAGCCCTTGCACACGTGACAGACCTTACGAACGTCTTGCTGGAAAAGCGAGCGTTCTACCCACATTAGCCACAATGTAGCCCACTTTTAGACCTGATTTTAAAGCTCCACCTTCTTTATTGACTTGTGTTGTTCAAAGGAGTAAATAAATAATCATATGGATCCGTTTTTTTTTAATTAATTGTAATTAATAATAATTTATTTATTATTTTTTATATTTTTACTGTCTATTGCAGAGGTTCCCAAAGTGAGGGCCGCGCCCCCTGGGGGGGTGCACAGTGCCGTTGCAGGGGGGAACACGGCTGGAACCCACACCCCCTGCGAATTGAAATACTATTGAGAACCTGATAACATGTATATTTTTATCTGTACAAACCACTGTATGATTTGCTGCCACCTAGTGACTGGAGGCTTGTAATCATTCAAGCATTGCAACAGTGGTACACTTATGTCCAGCTTGCCGTATCCCATTGGAAGCCCCTCACGTACTCCCTGGCACTGCCCCCCCCACTATTTGAGAAGTACTGGTCTATAGTAATGTACACGGTTTTCAAAGTCTTCGAAGAAGTTCACTTTAAGTGCAGAGAACAGAGAAGTCCACTGTTTGTCCACTTCATCATTTTCATGGTTGCAGAGGGAGTAATCCCACCAGACACCTAAGGGTCACCTATGGAGACCAACAACTATTCACACTCATATTCACACATGAAAAAGTTAACCTAACCCTACATGGCTCTGGGCTGTGAGAGGAAACTGGAGTACCTGGAGAAAACCCACCTCATGCAGGGTGAGCAGGAGGAAAAGCATTAAGTTATTCTGGGAATGGAACTGGTGATCTTACTGTTAAGGCAAGAACACTAACCACTGCTCCAGTGTGTGCTCTTCAGTAGTTTTCTTTGAATGTTTTTAGGAGAAATTGAGAATCTCAGGAGGAGCATGGGGAGGGTGGGTGAGGGTTCTGGGAATTGAACAACCTTGTGATCCTGCATCCATAACTCAGGCCTGGAAGTTGGTGAAAACCCAGACTCAAAGACAAACATTATGCTTTCTCCACATCAGCTTCTTGGCCATCTCATTCATTTATTTTTGCTCATCGTCATCCAACCTCGGAGCTGCAGTATTTCCTCTGTGTTCACCTGCCTTCTCTTGTTTCTTGCAGGTTCTTATTGCTCTCATCATTATGACTGATGGGGATTATGACTACCTTATAAAGCTCCTGGCTCTGGGGGACTCCGGCGTGGGAAAGACCACCTTCCTGTACCGATACACAGACAACAAGTTCAATCCTAAGTTCATCACCACAGTCGGCATCGACTTCAGGGAAAAAAGAGTGGTGAGTCACGGAAGTCTCACAAAGTTGTTCGGACGTCGGCTAACTACAGCTGTTATCTCTCAAGTTTGAAAACTTTAAAGGGTTTTACTTCCTGCCACTTGTCTACATGGTTAGAGCTTTCATAAATACAGTGAATTTTAGGGGACAGAATTTTTTTGAAAAGTGTGACTCACAAATACTGATTTTTCCTGATTTCGATTTCTCTGCACCCGACGTTCTGTCGAATTTATCTTGTTCTATTGTTCTGTAGAACAAAACAATATCTCCATCCAAAAATAATTACATCGAGGGCAATTGGACGAAGTAGGCTTCTTCAGTTCTGGATGAGCAGTGAAACGCCTTCAAGAAATCTACTACGTCCAGTTGACCTCAATTTAACTACTTTTGGATTATGTTTTTTTTCTTGTCCTAAAAACAAAAGATTAAATTATTTCAAAATTAAATTACGTTAATGACATGTTGTCTTTAAAACAAATATGGCTGAGTGATTATGAAAAAAGATTATTTGGGTCAATGTTTACGTCACGCTTCTTTAAACCAATTACTCATTGACTCTGGAAACGTGTGTGTTTGCGTGTGTGTGTTTTTCTTCACAGGTTTACACAGCAGCCAGCCCTAATGGCATGACCACAGGGAAAACTTTCAAGGTTCACCTTCAGCTCTGGGACACAGCTGGACAAGAGAGGTGAGACCAGAGTCCATGAAGTCGTGCAGTTATTGTTAATAACGGAGACTCTTCAAGTGAATGGAAACGCATGCAGTTTTCAAATGCCAGCGTGTGTCAGTGCACTCTCCAAAAGACTTGAGTGAAAAGTGATTCATGGATATAAATATTTTCACAGTTACTTGACAAACTAAGGCTGTTCGTTTTAAACTCTTTTTAACCTCTTCTCTACTCCGGGGTCTTTGCATTTGTATGTATTTTTCAGATT
>NC_024320.1:2442435-2443494 GCF_000523025.1 Cynoglossus semilaevis
CCGGCCTACTACGTTGTTAAGTGAGACGTCGCGGTTCTCAATAATGTTTCACCTCACCAGCCAGCAGAGTTTTCTAAACGTCAGAAACTGGATGAGTATGTCTTTAATTCTAAAAATAGCCATGATAATAATAATAATAATAATAATAATTAGTAACGTATTTTCTGGACTATAAGTTTACTTACTATAAGTAAGCATTTTTTCCAGCCTTTGACAGGGTTTGTGACTAATACTTAGGTGCGATTTATATTTTAAAATATATATAATTTCATGTTTGTTATTTTCACACTGACAGCCGCTAGAGGGCACTCTAGGCTCGTATACCAGTATCTGCTACTACTGTGCCACTGAAAATTTACATGTTCGTTATTTTCACACTGACGTCCGCTATAGGGCACTCTTTTTTCTTTCTTTTTTTTCATTTGTCTGATGCGACTTATAGTCCGGAAAATACGTAAATAGAAATTACATATAAAGCTCTTGTGTCTTTGATGTGCAATTATCGCAGCATAAGTTTTATGCTGAAAGACCTTCCTAACACAAGCCTGACCAGACTTGGGACCTTAAGTAAGAGGATAGCCACCCTACCCTAATGCCTGGTTTATAATCCTGTGATTCTGATGTGAACTGATACAAATGATTGGGATTAAAAATTGGGACTGATTCATAGCCTCAAACTGCTTATCTTGTGGTTGGGTCTCTACTCTACTGATACTCAGGATCGGTATCGGTCCAGTATTGGCTGGCATTTCAGGATCAAACATTAAAAAAACCCCAAAACAACTATAGCCCATCCAATCCGATACCTAAGCTGAAAACCTCAACTTAACTTTGTGCAAAAAGATTCAGAGTATTTTTTGTGTGTTCTTTTGCTCAGGCCAACTACAGGCCAACGCCTACTGTGAGACTCCAGACATAGTGTTGGTGGGAAACAAGGCTGATCTGGCTGATCAACGCGAAGTTCAGGAGAAGCAGGTCAAGGAGCTGGCCGATAAATACGGGTTTGTGTTGTTTTTTTAAACATATTTTTTAATTTTGACATGTTTAGACATGCTGCCA
>NC_024320.1:2443594-2514203 GCF_000523025.1 Cynoglossus semilaevis
TTTTCACGATGGTAAGACTGGGCATACACTGTACGATTTAACCCGTTTTTTACCCGATTTTTGAGACTCACGACCTGTTCACATTTGCTGAGCCATCTCCAAGGCCAGATGGTCCGGCGCCTCTTTTTTTTAGAATTTGCAGCGCACAGTATTGCAGCAATCAATAGGGCAGCCTTCTTCTTTTTGTATAGCATGTTGCTAATAACCGTCGCCGGAGCTTTCACATAAATCTCTATTGACAGCTGTCAATAGACAGGACAGTCAGCAGGGGCCGATGGGCTGTTTTCACCGGCACCGTGTGAGCCCTCTGGTCGTGTTCGATGATAGGACCGTACAGTGTGAGTACATAAATCGTGAGCTTTGGCCTTACATTGTAGACGATTACTTGTACAATGTGTGATGGTATCAACGACAAGCTTTAAAAAAAATCGTACAGTGTTTGCCCGGCCTTTGGCATGTCTTTGGTAATATTGGTAAATATTCATATAAAATACTTTTTGGAGTTTTTAGCACAAATTATTCACTTGGCAGCATGTTTTGCAACACAAACTTGCATTTTGAGGCATTTTTTTTTTTTGCATTTTTTTCATGATAGTAAGACTATAGTCTTGCTTGTTTTGGGTGATATTTCAACTTGATCAGATATAATTTTTTCTCGAGTTTTTAGCAAATTGTTCACTTGGCAGCATGTTTTGGGTCATAAACTTGCATTTTGAGGCATTTGTGGGACTTGTTTTTTATGATATTTTGTGATTGTTTACAAGATAGAAAATGAAAAAAGCTGTGATATGTATACATATATACAATATAAATACTGTAGTTTCTATACCTTTACATACAATGAATAAGCTGTAATAATAATAATAACTGTACACAATATACAAATTGTAATTATAAATAATTATAATAGTATATATATATTATAATATTATAGGATAAATATACACAAGGTATAAGCATGGGTATACATAATAAAATATGTAAGTATGTAAAGTAAGTATCAATATAACTGGCACTTTGATTCTACACAAACCACACAAACATACACTGATACCTCTCTTTATTTACCTAGAGGTTGCAAATGCCAGTGTACCACTAGAGGGATGTCGGGAGTGATGATGGTCTGTGAAGCTGAATGGACCCCTCACTATGAGAGGGTGGAGCTGTCACAAATGAGTGTGCATTTCTAAGAACTCGTAGCCTTTAAAGGCTCTCAGAGACGTTCTCTCACCTCTGAGCCTGATTCACACAGTCATTCCTGCATGTGAGTGAATCTAGGACGAGAATCCAGGGCACTCACAGACGTTTTCTGGTGCTTATTGTGCTTGATTTACAGTGTATCATTGGCTGCTTGTTTATTTTTAGAACCCAGAGATGTATCGTTCTGTAGAATGCTGGGAGGAAAAAAATATTGAATTCTTCTCAGCCAAGGTCATGGATGCAGCTGATTCCAGTGCTGTGGGATAAATTAACCACATTCCACAGAAAGGAATCATCTGTGACCTGGTATAAAAGCAGATAAACTCAATCTGTTTTTTTTTTCTGTTTCTTTGTAGTGGTGGGGACAGAAGGGGCCTGGTGTTGTTCTACAGCAGTAAAATCACCATCTGGTGCAGCCATAATTCAGTCTGAAAACTGAGTCACAGCAGCAGCATCAGCAGTAGCTGGAGGAGCTGTAATTCAACTACAAAAGAGGTATGGATTTTTCTGAAAAAAAAAAATTCTCTAATTCTCAAAATGCTTCCATGTAATGAGAAACTTCTTACATCTGAACAAATATGACTGCTACGCTAAATAAGGATTTTGTTAAACATAAATACATAAAAATGTAATATTTTGGGGGTGGAAATATTTTACACCCCCCCGAAATATATTGGAACCCTCTCATGCCTAATCTCCCCACCGCCCCGGCACCGGAGAGCTGTCAGTTTTAACTTGGGAGTTTAAGGTAAAAAGCTTGAGACTTACCCATGACTTGTAAAACAATGACTTGATCCCACCTCTTGTATCCACTTTTCTCCTTTAGCCTGGAAACATCTGAGGTTTGTTTTAGCCTGTAAAAGCCTGATAGACTGGCAGTTTAAAAATATCACCAGCAACAAAAACACCTGTGGGCTTAAGAATAGACAACAGCTGACTTTCTGCTACTTGAATTATTTTCCAACACATTCTTGTACTTTTCTATTTTTGGCCCTGTGGGAATTTGCTTTTCTTCAAATCAGTCTTTCTTTCCTTGAAAAGATTCATCAAATAAGCAACATTACCACGAGTCATGTTTAGAAACCGCTCATGTTTAGAAATTCTTTCTCTGCAGTGAATTGGTATGCAGAATGAAGAGAGAAAACATGAGAAATTCAGTACTAAGGATAAACTGACAACTGTCTTATAGACTGTTGCTTTTTGATTTAAATCAAACATAACCAAGGCTGTGTAATGATCTGGAGCTACATTATGAAATGGTCAGAATGTAGCTCCAGGTCATTACACAGACTAAAGACCAGGTTAAGCCTACCTTTCTATAAAAACGTTCATGCACTAGGTGCACTGCAACAGAAGTTCTCAAACTATGGTTTGTGTACCACTGCTGGTAACACAGGCTCCATCAAGTGGCAAAAGGGACCTGGTCAAAAAAAAAAAAAGTACGTCAGCACAAGATTAGAAATGAGATTGCTTGCATACCACTGGTGGTACTCGGGCTAGTAGTAGGTGGGATCTAATCCAGCCCACCTTTCTTAACACCTAAAAACAATTGGTTGAATAGGATTGTACGTGAATGAAAGTTAACACTAACCAACTGTGACCTCTGCTTTAACCCATCACCAAAGTGAACAGTGGACAGCTGAAGCACCCAGGGAGCAGTGTGTGGGGACGGTGCCATGATCAGAGCACCTCAGTGGTAACTTGGCAGCTGGTGGACTCGAACCTGAAACCTGACCCAAGTCCACTTCCTTAACCACTAAGTCACCACTGCCCTTGAATGGGGCATACCTGTGCTGCTGTGATGTTGGTCATACTGGTGGTATCTGGAAACAAATATTTTAAGGTCCTATGCAGTGTAAAAAAAAAAAAAAAAAAGCTAAGTAACGGGGGATTGGCTTTTTTTTTTTTTTTTTAGCAAACATGCAAAAGTTTTTGAGCTTTTGACTCTGAAGTATTCACTTCAAATACAATGTACAGGTATGATTGTTTGCAGTGAAATACTAAACAAAACGGATCTTTCATTGGTGGATAGCAGGTGTTCTGCTGTAACACTATGCAAATAAGCAGCAACTAAAATAACCATCATGTCAATAGATAATAACCTGTCAGATAACAAATAAAACAGAAAAAATGTAAATTATGCATTTGTGAGGCACGGTACCAATTGACCCATGGACCGGTGCCAGTCGGCGGCCCGTGGACCACTGCTTTAAACCACTGATTCTTAATCATACAAAAACTTTCAGTTTTGCACATGTGCAGCAAGGGTCCCTGGACTGCATGAAATCTACTGAAGAACAACTAATGCATCAGTTGTTTTTTAACAACAATTTAAAAACTTTTCCATACAAAGACGGTTGTCTTCGTATGGAAAAGGTTTTAAATTGTCAAAGTTCGTCGTACAAGAGCCACACGTTTAGTAGCGACAGTCCTGACTTTGTCAAAGACAGCTTTTAGCTTTTTAACTGTAAGTGATTTTGCGTTCATTACCGAATACAAAACACTTAAGAACCCCTGCTTTAAACCACCCTCCCTGCACCCCATGGGGGAAGCAAGGGGAGTTGTGTTTGGTACTTGCTCAATACCAGGACTCAAACCAGCAAACCTCCAGATATAATGTTGGGGGAAAAACAAAACAAAAACATTTGTTACTCTTATGGTAGTTTACAACAGAAAAAGAACAATCAACAGAATTATTTTCCCAGTTTTATTATTTTTTTTAACTTTTTCTTTTACATCCATAAATATGGACAAATGTATGTTGATGTGTATTTAAAACAAAACAAAACAAATCAACCTCTTCTTTGGTATCTAAAGGGAAAATAAAACGATTAAGGCAACTACAGCATCTATAGGTATGAAATGCATTTTAGTTCTGCAGCAATGACCACACGCTGGTGGCATGCAACATATATCTGCCCGCCAGAACAGCTGACGCCACAGCGCCGTGATAACTTCCAGTTTTTAAGTTTCTGTTTCTCCTCGCTTGGAAGCTTTTATTGCAGCTTTCCAGGTCAGCAGGAGGAACAGAAAGATCAGCAGGATGACTGGTGCAACGTGAACTGAACTGGGAGGCAGGTGATAAGAGGTGATCCAGAAAAACAAGGCTGAAGCAGAACCCAAAGCATTTCACCATCAATGCCATCAAGTTTAGACAGGAGTTGAAGGGTTTTTCTGTTCAGTACAGTTTTGCATTTGTTGAAGTTCCACAACATTTTTTTTAAAATTCTAGTCTTCAATGTATTTCAAGTCATCATTATCTCACTGTACAGAATGTGGTAACCAAGGAGGTTTTAAATCCAGGACCTTAGAGCAGTTTTAAGGCCTGGTCATTTCCTGCTGCTGGTTATCCAGTGTCTACAATCATTACATTTGCACTTACACTAACTGCTGTCTTGGAATTTTTGAAATCTGACTTTAGACAAAAGGCCTTTTTCTTTAACAGTAACAACATCAGTATTATTAGGGGATGCAAAGAAGCCAAATACAAATTACACACCAATACATTTTTTTAAACTAAATGGTTCTTTTGCATCTACATTACCTTAAGTATGTGTTGTGATTGTAGTTATAGCTGCAAGGGGCTAATACTGCATTTCAATGTACAGTGTGGTATGTGTAAAAACAAATGATTTTTTTTAAACAGAATTGTATGTACATAATTTAGAAGTAAAAAAAGTAGTAGAATGACTATTTAAACAAAAGAACAAGAAAAACAAAAAATCAGCCAATGCTCTCTACTGAATGACGAGATATGAAAAAGCAAGTCAAAAAAGTTAAAGGAAATGCAAACTTCCCACTGGAAGTTAATCAGATCAAATGGAAACAACAGCAAATTTCAGGTTGATAAAAGAGCCAAAAACCACAGACCCATTTCACTCGTCCAACTGCACAACTCTCTCGTCATTCCTCTTCTTCTCTGATGGCTTGAGGTAAGCAATGTGTTGTGGCCTTTTTCAACGTGACGTCTCTTTTCCTCCCCTCCTACTTCGAGGGTATGCGGCTGAACCCTTACAGGATGCCATAGATGAAGAGGGCCATGATGGCGGCACTGATCAGGCCAGATATGGGCACAGTCACAAACCAGGCCATGAAGATGTTCCTGAACAGCCGCCAGTCGACTGCCTTCCTGGAGCGCAGCCATCCAACTGCAACAACAGAGCCAACCTGGAAACAAAAGCAGGGTTGAGACCAGGGATTCACTGAACCATATTCACACTGTTCCAGTTTTGACTGAATGGCTAGATTAAGTATCGGATAATAGGGTCAGTCGTTAATACTGATCTATTGACTCAAATTCTATTTTTGTCTTCTAGTTCAGTTTATTTTCAAATGTTACTTAGGCTAAAAATTAAGTTAGTTAGGTGTTTTTTTTTTTACATTGGATTTTCTGTTTGCACACTTGGGCCGCCACTTAAAGGGCTGCAAAAATGTTGCCTTTTTTTTTTTTTTAAATGTAGCTCCAAGCTGCTGGTGCACAGTTATTTTTAATTTTAAAAATTATTTTCTTATTTATTTTAACATTAAATAAGTGGTTGATTTGTTTGACAAAATAGGAAAGCTGACTGATCAAGTATAGCTAAATGTATATCTGGTATAGATTATGCCATTAATCTGTATTGACCGATACTTTACACCCAGGTGGGTATGAGGGTAGGCCAATTGATTTGGTCCAAACTGTTCCACTATTTTTTAAGTAAATCTTGATCAATCAAAATCAACTACAAAAAAGAAGTCGCCATCTAGATATAGTTAGACTTACCATGATAATAGCTAGGGAATACAGCAAAGCCACATATTCCAAAATATTCACTCAGGGATCATGAAAAACAGAGTTACATATTAAAACACTTATATTCAACTTATACTTGGTCTCATTCTACACTCTATTAAATATATAGGTACATTTTAAAAACTCTTGCCCAGCCACAGTATTAGGCCTGGAAGTAGATCCGACACCTCCCATTCTTAAATCATTCTTTAAATCATGTGCTGAGGAGAAGGTTGTTCCACATTTGGACTGTCTAGACAGACTGAAGCCACCCCCACACACACTCATCTCTTCACCCTGTCCACCCACCAGACCCGTGTGTTTGACCAGCTTACCTTGCAGTGTGTGGTGGAAACAGGCAGGCCGATGTTTGAGGCTACCACCACAGTCAGAGCAGAGGCCAGTTCAATGCTGAAACCACTGCAATGAAAGAAGGAAAACATGTACGTCTGTGAGCAGGTCTGGAGAAATCACGTCTGAAGAGGATGTGGTCTTATGACTCAGAGTACAAACAGGTCTCTCTACCTTGAGGGGGTGATGGGAGTGAGGTCTTTACCCATGGTCTGAATCACTCTGCGACCCCACACCCAAAGACCGGCACAGATACCAACGCCACCATACAGCAGGAGCCAAATGGGTGTAGCCATATTTGAGTTCACACTGCTGGTTTCATAAATTAACCAGAGAGCAACTAATGGTCCGATTGCATTACTGGGGAAAAAAAAAGAAGAAAAAAATTCATTAGATGACATTCCAGTTTAATATTTTGCTTCCGAGTTGAGCTAAACCAACAAACACATACCTAACGTCGTTGCCTCCATGTGCAAATGATCCAAAGCAGGCAGTGAGAATTTGCAGGAACTGGAAAAGAGTCGAGACTTCTGGTCTGTCAGAGTCCAGTCTGTCATCATCCAGAGAACTTTGGGTGCTCCCTGTGTCCTCCCTCCCTATTTCCACCGTCGCCTCGCCCTCTCCCAGGCCCTCAGGTGTCGTGTGCTCTGCCACAGCATTGCAATAGCTTGTGTAACTGTCCATACGAATGCGCTTCCTTTCCGGACCACCAGGGCCCTTCTCACCATCCTCGCTGGCACGGAAATCACCATCTTTATGCTTGAAGTCTGCGTGCATGCCAATAATGGCCATGGTGTAGGAGGTGTAGCTGTTGTTGCGTCTGATTGGTCGGTCGTTTCCCTCCCCCATGCAGTCCCCAACTTTAGCCAGATGGAGCTTATGCAGGAGGTCTTTGTAGAGGCCGGAGTCCTTGTGGACTGTGTGGTACTGGCTGTAGCCACTGTTAGGTATCTGTGACGGCCGGTTGTTAAACTGAACTTGATTGTTGAACTGGACATTATGAGAGGCGTTTGCCTGTCCATTGCTGTAGGGAGTTTGCTGGTTCTGTACGTGGTTGTTGGCCTGAACTTGTTTAGAAGCTGGAGAAGGAAATTCAATTTTTAATGTTAGAAAAGTCATATACCTATCACCAGTTAGTGAAAACAGACACTGAAACTTCTTTAAATTCTCACCATTGACAGAGTTGCTGCAATCAGTGTCATCAGAATCTCCGATGTCAAATGCCACCTTGCGTTCTTTATTGTCGACGTCGTCAGAATCTCCAATGTCAAACGTGACCCTGCGCTCCTCAGAGGGCGCTTGGGGCTGAGCAGCTGGGCTCTGATCGGCAGGTACGGCGATAACAGTGGACGTTTCCTTGGCGGCCTGTTTCAGGATTGGACAGTGGGCCTCTCTCAACTCCCTCTTCTCCATTAGGGGGCTCTCAGAGGGGCTGGAGGATTTGATGTCTCCTGGTAGGGAGAGGTTAGAGGGAGACGTTGACCCAGGTCATGTCAAAACAGATACTCATGACAGTGGAGAGATACCAACAACGATTATGAATATCATATCAACATGAGGCTGTGGGAGGTTCAGGAATTGTGCGACCCAGTATTCCTAGTGTTTGGGAAAAACCCAAGGCCTTTGTTCTTAGGGTTAGATAAATAGATTGTGGTATTAAAAAGAACATTTTCCACAACTGAGAGAAGCTACACTCGTGACACACAACATTAGCTTCTCTAAATACTTGATGACTCAAATAACATTTGTATAGTTTTAAAGTCAATTTGATACAAAGAGACAACATTTTCCCGGTATTCATCCACATACTAGGAAACGGATTAGTGTATCATCTAATCCGACCCAGAATTATAACTGAGAATGTCACGTCAACACCTCAAGTCAACTTGGGCTTATTTCAGTCAAAGGCCAATGAGAGAACCTACTTGGTTCTTATGTAGGAGTCATGTGATGCTGATCAGTTTACTACAAGGATAACTTTCTCAGTTGGTGTGAAAAGAAAAGCATGACACATAAGTCACGATCAATATTAGCTGGAGAACATTTTGAGTGTGAAGTCACATGTCTGACAGCAAAAACAAACCATGTCATTCTACGTAGAGAAACAGTTACAGTCAATGTGCCCTGGAGCTCCAGGGAAACAAAGACAGACAGGCCAAGGTTTTCTTTTTAAGTCATTTGTTTTTAAGACGAAAAACTATCAGAATCAAAACAAAAAAAGACTCAGTCATCTTTATCCAGGATTACTTCAGAAACATTTTTTTCAAATTACATTATTTCTATCAAGTCTTGGTTTGGTTTTCATCAACAGTAATAAACTCCCCACATTCCCAGTCAATAAAATCAAATAATTTACAGAAATGGGTTTTCAAATAAAACTGAATGTAACTTACGTTCAATCTTCTTCTTGAGGCGAGGGCAGACAATAAACCAAACTACAATGGCGGTCAGCAGGGAGAAGGCCAATGAGATGAGCAGGATGCCCCACCACGGGATCTTGTCAAATCCCAGCACTGAAGGGCCACCAGGTGCCACAGACAGAATCAGACACAGAAGGCAGATTTAAAAACACAAGGCAGCATGTGCTACCTTCATTAGGACAACACACAAGTCTCCAGTGTCAATTTGTCTTTTTAACATTTTAACCAGGCTTAAAATAAAGGGTTAATAACAGGTCTTTTCATATAGATTTCAATGAGGATAATTACATTTGAAGGGAACTGGTGTAATAAAAACATGAAAGCCTTCACTGAATTACAGAGAAAAAAAAAACTTCAGTTATGACTACGTGTCGTCTTCTGGCTGCAAACGACTCAACACTGGCTCTTAGTGTCACGTCCCTGTTAAATCTAGAATGCATGAGAACCCTGTAGAGCTGAACATTTATGTAACACATAAGGCAGACAATATGGACTGTAAGTCATATCTCGATATTCTTTAAATTTTTTAGATGGCAATACTCGATATATATTGATATTTCTTTCTGTTATGGAATAGGGGTTTCCTCTAAAGCATTACAGTGTATTAGATTCATTATTTTTCAGAGGCAAATCCTTAAAAAAAAAAAAGCAAACTCTTATAAGTTATAAGCCTCATGCCAAATATTACACAGGCACACTTAATGGCAGGTCACTCTGCACAATATTAAATGTATAAATCATATTAAACAAAACAATATGTACAGTAATATATTAAATAAAAGGGATACTTAAATAAAACAAACCTCTCTCAAAGATCTCTTTCTTGTACAGAGAAGCTCTAAATGCTGTTTTATGGCCTTGAGGTTCAGATTCTCAAATTCTCACAAACACGTTATACAATGTTCCACACTGTTTACATATATTTAAATATATTAGACTGTGGAACATCAGCACCCCTTGCACACATCTAACCAAACAAGTACAATGCTGATATAAAGCCAGAGTGTTATATCATGTTTAGAAATATATCAATATATAATAAAATATTGAGATATCACCCAGCCCTAGTAACACCAAATAGGTGAAAGAGTAAGAATGTAATCCTAACCCAGGTTTGTCTTTCTTAAGAAAGGAGGAGGGAGTCATGCACCAAAGCTGTAGCATTAAAAGCAGCCACTTGCCAAGACTGCAGCATAGCTGGTACAGCAGAGGACGGTATAACGCAGAGCATGCCGTCACAAAACAATTATTTCAATTTCCCAGGGGACACAGTCATCTTTGTCACACTGCAAGGCTGCAAGTCAGCAGCACAAGTTGAGGAGAAAACAAAAACAGGAGCTGCTGGACAACTACAAACACCACCTCTGGTTAGGTGACCTGGGTCATACATTATTGAAAGGGAAAAAACTACACTGGTCTAGCACTGTTTGGCAAGATAAACAAAAGGAAATGAGCGCCCAAGGCTGTTGTGATAAGTGTCTGGTCCACCAAGATCAATTTAAGGGCAAAGTCCGCAAAGCTTTCTGTCCTAGGTCACGCTGCAACGCCAGACTGCAGAGCACCTCACCTCACAGTGTTTGTTTAGTTACATAACAGCCCACTACAGGATGGTAGGGGATGAAGACATGGGGGAGACTAAGACCGTGTCTTTCACAGTACATACACACACACACACACACACACAACGTAGCGAGACAGCTGCAAACAGGTGTGGTTAAATAAAACACTAGACAGTACTGGAGCCACAAGGGAACTTTGAATCATAGAGACACTGAATCCCTACAAATGACAAGTAGGTCAGACACCATTCACCATGCAGCTCATTGTCACTGGCACTTCTGTGTATAGGACTTTGTTCACAAAATATAACAAAACAAAAGTCTAGCTGTCCATGATAAACACTCCCACACAAAGGGCAGTGACTTACACCACAGCCGTGCGTGCAGTGGGATGAATGGGTCTGCGCAGGAAATAGAGTTTAACCACAGCTACGTTCCACACCCTCCCTGGAAGCTCTGGATCCCGTGGCCTACATTACACAATAACATGTTTGTTTTTTCCCCATGTTCTAATAGGTGCTACCTCAGAGTAGTGAGAGTTTATGACTCACATGCTACGAAACAACAAAGTTCAAGTTGTTCAATCCAATATTTCCAAAGCTAAATCCAACTTCAAATTGTTTTTAGGACCATGGATTAGGTGAAGTTGAATATTTATTTTGTGACGTCTCAGTTGACTGATGATGCCAGGTCAACCAAGGCCTCCAAGTAATTGTTCTTTTGTAGCGAGAACCAGGTAAAAAAAAAAAAGAAAAAAACTTCCCTCACCCTAATATATCAGTGGTATGAATGGACCATAACGTGCTTAACAAAAGGAGTGCACACGACAGACTTGACACGTCTCTGTGAAAGCAGATGTTTGAACAGAACACAGCATCTTTGAGATGCCTCCTAGACGAAGCAGACGGCGACTATGCACCAATAAAGGAAGCCGTAGATCTTCACGTCCAGGTGACAGGCATTAAGAGCGTATCTCTAAATCTGGCTAGATATTGATGTCACAATGACTGAAGCTGTGGCAGAGTGGCAGCAACTAAATGTTTTATGAGGTGTGAAGAAGCTCAGGTCAAGGTCATCTGTTGACACTTCATAAACGATTGTAAGCTGACCCTTCAAATTCTTTTTCCTGACATGCCGACTTCAGGTATCTGGCACTGGTGTGTATATATTGAGAATTGGAATGTGCTGTTAGATGCCTGGTGTCCAATCGCACCACTATGACACCATGTGAATTAGGGGAACAGGGAGTCCTGTCACAGGAAGCCAAACATACTGTACTCAGTGGGCAGCAGATACTGCAAACTCCACAGGAGTGCCGAGTCAGCAATAGGCAGTTACAATAACCCATAGTCCTGCAAAAAGGCCATGACATAAGCAAAACCGGCATTACCATTGGGACAAATCAGCTGTGTTGTTTTTGTATCCTCAAAACTTGAACTTAAATTAGCTTCACTGCATTTGCCTGTGGTGTGAGATGTTGGGGATATTAATCAAACTAAAGAATGTGTTTTTTGATTATGGTAAATGTTGGAAACGCAAGTGATCTCCTCTTTGTCAGTACCATATCTGGTCAAACGCTGGCCTGTAGCAGCCATTTAATGGCCCAGGCCAGCTAAGATCTTGAACTGTCCTGCAGAGAGAAAAAACAAACACAGGAGCAAAAAGTTCCTTGTTTAATAAAGGGTTTCTGTAGGTTAACAAGTATTCAGAGCAATGCTATGCTAGTTTTGAGCAGCAGTAAAAACTAAGAACATTTCAAATACCCTCTTATTGCTTTTCCTCCTCCATGTCTGAAGGGCACAGTCAGTGAAGTCAAGAGTTAAGTGAAAACCTTTTTCCATCTTTTTTCCTGTTGTGCCGTTGAGCTCTAAAACTTAATTGCAGCTACGACCCATATACACAACCACAAGCAAAAAAGCCCCCACCAAAAAAACATGTTAAAATAAACACAGCTCCTGTGAAAACGGTAAACACAGCCCGGTTCAGTCTGGAATAAGTGTGGGCATTCGGCCGTCTGAGGGAGCAGCTTTTTTTAGACCGTGGCCACAGGCGAGCATGCAGAGCAAAATGACTCAGACAATGATACTCACTCGGAGCTCCAGTGTACATGATAGAGAAGAAATTGATTCCCATGGTGATGGCGTAGAACACAGGCAGGGCCTTCAGACCATTAGGTACTGGGTCTTTCTGCAGTAAGGAAAAATAAGTACAAATTTAGATAGAATTTCTTCTCAATGGAAATTACAGTTTTAGTAGGGGTCAAACTTAATGGAGAAAAAAAGTCTGAAGGTTTTAAACATACCGGCAATCAGTGGAAAAAAAAAAAGTACATATAATGTAGATAACATTATAAAAAGTATCTCACAATTGAGGGAACCAAAACAGTTTCCTCAATTTTCAGCAGTGTGAAAACAACAGTGTTGAAAAACCTTGACACATTATCCAGAAAGATTCTTATTATAAACACACAAAAAACCAATTGCGTAAACTATTTCAAGGCTGATGGATTACCTTGTGCAAGATGAAAATTCGCACAAAGTAGAAAACAACAGCCGACATGAATCCAGACAGGAGGGGACTCAGGAACCAGGAAGCAACTGCAAATTAAAGAAACAGAAGTAATTGAGCAGTTTAGTGATTGAGGAGTTGTACCATAGTCTTATTTATAAAACATCATAAAAACAAAATAATAAAACACTTTATAACATTTTATAACACAATAACTGATTCACTTTCTGCTGGATATATTTAGTCAACAGAAGATTAGTTTCCGCTACTTGGTGTCTTCCTTGTACGTGTTTTTCTTGGAAATCTAACACTAACTTGGTTATATGAAATTCAAAACATGTTATTTCCCCACGTCAAAGGTATGTGGATATTTGTGTTGACACTTTGAAATACTTTATTTTTTTTGCATTCTGGTAACATAGTTAAGAGGGTTAACATGTCATGTCTTGGACAACAGGTGATCCGTCATCCGTACCAATTCGAAGAAGTTCAAGCCATCTGACTCCCTGCTGGCCTTTGGCGACCAGAGAGAAGCCAATAGTAGCACCAACAATGCAGTGTGTTCCAGAGATGGGGAGTTTGAGGAAGGAGGCAGCCAGCTGCCACACAGCAGAACCTGGTGGGAACACAAGAAGTGATTATATTAGACTCCACAGGTCAACATGGCCACAACTTTGTCCCCACAGCCTAACAGACACATTACATCCATCTATTTATCTATGAAAACACTGCTCCATCCCTTCATCAGACCGAGTGTCTTCAGCCTACAAAACTTTGAAGACAATTGCTCTAGGTCAGACATGGGCAAACTACAGCCCAGGGGTCGGATGCGGCCTATTTGGCTTTTTAATCCGGCCTACCAAAGTTATCTAAATGATGTTACTAATTTCTATTATCATTATACTTCTGCCTTTTCCCTGCAATGCCCAAATTTCTTCATAGATGGGGTAGAAAAGTATTAAGGCATTTAGCCTTTATGAGTTTTACATGTCATTTGTTGTAGTTCATACGAATACTCCATTGATCTCCTCTGACCCCATCCCCCATCAAATTTTAGGACCCACCGTGGCTCGCAAGTCAAAAAGTTTGCCGACACCTGCTCTAGATGTTTAATTTAATAAGGACAAATAATAACTTTCCAAAGGAAAACATTCTGTCAGTTTTACAACAACATTTTATGCCTAAAACCACTGTTTAAAATGGTACTTACCGAACATTGCACTGACTGATCCAGCCATTAACTTGTGCTCGGAGCCATTGTACATGTTCACATCGATGATACCCTTACGGATGGTTTCGCTCACTTTGGCTCCAAGAAGAACAGAACCCAGAGTCTCAAAGACCGTAGCCAGAATGCAAGCCTGACGCAGGGTGACCACTCCAGAGCCCACAGCTGTTCCAAATGAGTTGGCAACATCATTGGCACCAACAGAGAAGGCCAAAATGAAGGCAATGATGAAGCCAACAATTAGCAGCCATAGGTACTCTGTCAGTGGAGTATAGCTGGCGGCGGCTACTGTGCTGGCTACCAATATTGTAGCTGCAGTTGTGGAAACCATGACTGAAATCTAAAGAATTGGTTCAAAATCTTAAAGGGAATGAATCTCAAAAATATTAATACGGTGCTATTTCTAGTCAGCAGCTGGTAAAATTAAGAGGTACTAGGTAAAATAAATAATAAGCTTCTCTTCAGGATGCCCTGTCTAAAACAGGATTTCTGAGATTCAGCAGTGCAAAGTCGTAAAACTGTTTATCTGGAGTTGACCAGAAAACAATTAAAGTAAGCTTTTATGAAGAAGGCCTATTGCTATCCTGTAATTAAACTAAATCTGTTGCTGTTGCTTAAGTGTTGGGTTATCAAGCTGAGTAAAGAGACGGCCATTGTGCAAATGTCACTGCAGGTGAGCAGGGGTACATTCTGAAAGAAAAACAGAAAGAAAAAAACAGAAGTTTTTAACAAATCTTTTCTCAGACTGTGTCTGTGCCAACAATAAATGTCTGCTTTATAAACAACAAACAAATAAATAAAAACACCTTTGTTGAACTTTTAGCCAAAACCTTGACAAATTATATAAAAGACCATTTTCTATCAAAATGAGACATCCTTTATAAACAAGATTAACTGTTACAGGTGATGACTACATGTACTCTTAGATCATCATTCCAGAAACAAGTGGAAAAAAACTATAATAAGCTTTAGATTCCCTGCAGTAAAATGAGATGAAAAATAGTACAGAACATGTGAATATGACACCAGATTATGTGACAGAATCAATAAATGTTTTTTTAACCCAAGGATAAGTGTTGAATTTACAGTCACAGAAGATCAAAGACACTCCATGACTAAGATGATATGTGTACATGTATATAGTATGTATTTTTTTATCGTTCTTACAATCAGTTATGTTGCATAAAACAATATCAACACACCGTTTTTTCACAGAATCAAGTAATTCAGGCATCAATTAATTAATTAAGTGATTGAAACACTGTGGTCATAAAACAACATTTTTTGCACTTAAAATTATGGTCTAGGTAACTGGTCAACCTGCCGGAGAAGTAATTGATTCATCTATACAACATGCTACTAAGCTGTTAACACACGTATTTAAAGAAATACTACTAGTAATTTGACTACTCTTCTAACTAATCCTGTAAACACGTCTTATTTAAGACTTGATTGACGTTGGAATGCGAAGAATATTGACAAACAAAAAGTATTTGCAGGATGTGGGGAAACAAACAAGACAAGAAATGTGATACTAAAAAATGCCAGTGGCACAGGGCTGGACCTTGAGGAGGATCAATAGCAGCTGTCTCTGCAAACGCGATTGGAAGCCATTTTTAGACTGTGTCGCACGAAAGAACAGAGCAGCCCGTATGTAATGACGCCAAACTTCATTTCTTTCCACACAGACACGGCCGATTTGTCTACTTTATTACAGCTTTCTACAGCACGATCACCCAATAAACCGATGTAATAGTAAGGCGTGCCTTTCGTTCTTCTTCCCGGCAGAGGAGGAACCGCTATTAGAAAGACTTGGTATTTCTTACGTGTGCACGTGTCGTCATCCATTCATGGGAGAACACGGCGTAGAACACGAGTGCCATATGTTCCTCCAGAAGCCTCTAGATCACTTGGGACTCAGACGACTTGTCAATTACAATCACACCGAAGAGCAAATCTATCGTTGAAGCTTTTTCGTGCTTATTATGAAAAGTTTTAACAATTTCTGACGCGAATGGAGGATTGACGCTACCACAGAACAGTCGTGACTACCGCCGACCGACCGGCTGTTTGGTCACTGTCCAGACCCGACCTGCCAAGTGTTGACATACGGTCAATACCAACATGAACTGTTATATATCAATAAAAGAGATTAGCTTCCACCATGAATCATTAACCTTGGCTGTAGAAGATAAATGTTACCCAGACCTAGAGATAAGAAACTGTCACTGGTAACGACCTTTATCTAACATCACCCAAACAACACAACGACCTTTATCTAACATCACCCAAACACATTTAATCTTCGTGTCTATTTTAAAAAACACAACATGACTTCGTTCCGAATAGCCCCCTTTTCTAGTTAGAACATAGCACTGGGATTAGCAATTAGCTTTTTTTTTAATGACGACGTCGTTTAACAGAGGATGAAACCGTCAGTGAGTGTTAGCAGTTCAGGTTATGAATGGCAAAATAAGACAATATACCACAGAAAAACTCACCACACGTTGCAGTTTGGTCTTCGGTGTAGAATAGCGCTAATATCCGCTTAAGCTAAAGATGAGCGCGCCTACGTAGCGATAGCGCGCGCGGGACAATGGAAATTTCACTGATAGTGAAATATACAAGCTACTATCGAAAAAAGCAAAAAAACGACTCTAAACAAAAAATTAAAAAATAACTACGAGCAGCGTTAGGACTCGATATTATCAAATGAGTACGTTTATAATCTCTACCGTCCCACTTTGAATGAAGCCTTACTACCGCATGTAGAACCTGCTAGTGCCGGTCTTTATTTGATGAGAAGAACAACCCACAAAGCCACGCCCACTACAAACTGTCACCCCCTCCTCCCATCCTGTCTCTGTTTCCTTTTTTTCCTCTCCCTCTTTTAATCATGCGCTGGGTGCATGGTATCCTCATGCTACGCCTCGAGAAGCCCAGTGGTTTCTGAGTGGTATTGCAGGCCCATTTGATTTAGTTTTGGGGGAGGAGGGCAAACTCTTTGTACACCATGTACCACCGGTTATGTAAGTATGTTCAGATACAGTTATGAATTCTAGTTTTTAGTTGAAAATTAAAAAAAAAAATCTTTATCATATTTTACATGTAAATAGGATTTAAGACAAGCTTGTTTAATACTTGTTGCCTGTTTAAGGAGATCAATTCATCTTCCTCAACCACTTTATCCTGCATTTTCTTGAACTGTTGGAGGAAACTAGGTTACACAAAGAAAAGATCGCGGCAGAGGAGAACATACAGAAAAAAATGGGAATAAAAACAATGAGGAGAATGTTCTATATCAGTATTAATGAATTTCAATAAAACCAGTCATTTTAATGTATCTGCAAGATTCCACCATCTGTCTTCTTTTGTTCATCCTATCATTTGCTCTGACTTTTTCTGTACGGGTATTTTTGCCAGTGAATCGGCCATATTAAATATTAATATATAAGTAGTAATGACAACTAAGCAGGACGTTTTGACTTGTGTGCTCTATTCCATCTGTGAATTATTCAGAATATGTTTTGTTTTTTTATTTTGCAATGCAGATTTTCTTTCTGCACAAACATTGTGCTCCATTTTGATGTTCTTTAATTGGCCTCTAGTTCGCTCAATTGTAAAGGAAATTTCAAACTCATCTTCCCGGATAAAACAAAGGTAAATTAAAATGTGTTGGAATGTTTTAATTTGGAGAGGTTTCACTGGATAAACAACAACAACAAAAAAATTATCTAAACACTCCTTGGAAACAATATATGTTATGTCTCTAAACTTCAAGTCATACAGTATTAATGTAGTTTGCCGTAGTAAGCCTAAGTCAGCATTTCAACTCTGATACCATTCAATGACAAATAGAAAAGATAGGAAATAGTGCATGTGTGATTCCACTTGACAATCCATTCTTCTAGTTACATGCCTTGTCTTCTTGTTGGTTCTGTTAGCTCATCTCCTATCAAGACCCATTAGCTAATGCGATAACCTCAAAGTAAAAGGTTAATTAGCTGTTAAATTTTTGTAGAATAGCTGGCCCACATCTATTACTAAGCAGTACTAAGCTCCATGTTGGACCAGACAATCCTGTATGACCTACGTCTGAATTTAAGCTTGTCCTACTCGAAAAACCTGAAACACCTTTTTAGGACAATACTTGTTATAGCAATACATAAAAAAACACAAAAATCAACAATGACCTTTTTATGGAGAATTTTTTTTTAAATGATCATTACCTAAACTAATAGTGAATATATTTCCCCCTTCTGAGAGAAATAGATAATTTAGAATTTTGCTTTAGATTTTAAAACACAAGTTTTATTTACATTCTACTCATTTAGTTAAATTTTCACTTTTCCACCAGCATACAAAGATCTATTCTGGGTATCTAGTGTTTTTGTCATCACTCACTGCGTATACTGTTAAACTGTGTGGTTTTAAACAAAGCCAATGAGCCAGTAGACACAAAACACTCAAACCCAAACAGTCACCCACAGGAACTGCAGAGGAGAGTCAAAACAGAGCCACTCTGGTGGGGGTGATGTTGACTGTGCTGGAAAATTGTCATCATTCATGTGCATTGGGGCAGAAATTATAGCAACATTCACTCTTCAACAAAAAAAGTTGTTTTCTTTGGCTCATCGTTGGTCACAAGGAGAGTCGCGCTTGATAATAGGGAGGCTTCATAAGCATCACAAAAACTTTATCCCTCTACTTATGTGATGTCACCTGTGTTTAGTATCATGGAAAATTTCTTCCTCTGCTCTCTTGTTGAGAAATATCCATGGCGCTGACTGGGACACAAGTAATTGCAGCTTTTGTCCAAACACCTTGGAGCAACATTCCACAAAGGGAGGAGTGGCAATATAACTCCTGCGCCTGTTGTTTCAAACCGACTCAGTCAGTGAGATTAACAATACCGATTTACAGAAAAAGACTCACTCCAGCAAAACATTTGTCACTGCCTCGGGCTCATTTGTCATGGTGTGTGTTATTCACGTCACTTTCATTTGAGTTTACAGAAAAGGTTAATTTAATCCCAGATTAAAGTGAGACGTCAATTGTTATCCAAAGACTAATAATTGTTTTCTGTAACCAATGTTGACATCAGCTACAATAAGCCTGAAAGAGCTTAAAACAAAGATCATCCAAAACTTTTATAAAACAAAGCATGGGTTGTTCACATATTAGTCAAAGTGTACAGTGGCTAGTAATTTTCACTTGTGGTAATGTAGGCTGAATTCTTCGTGCAAACATTGCGCAGCTGTAAAACTGTCATCAAATGCAGAGAGGTTATTTGCAGAACGGCTTAGTAAGCTTTGTATGAAATTATGTTAAGCATGTTTCTCTGAAAACAACTTGTCTCATGGTCTTGTGATGCTTCAATGTTTTCCCAGGCAACACACATATGACTTTTCTTTGCACAAAAAAAAAAAAAGAAAGAACATCATGTATTCAGTGGTTGATACTATTTATCTATTGCTATTTTGACTAATTGTCTCATGATGATGATTTTGTGGCCTTATTAAGTTGGTCTTAGCTTTGTGAAGGGTTCAGTAGTTGGTCTATTTTCCTAATAACTACCAGAAGTGGATTCTCAAAATGTGTTCAAGTGTTTTTATATCACTAAACTCCTGCCAGTGTATTACATTTGGGAAAGTCTTTTTAGACCATAATATGATGTCTGCTTTCTTTCGATTGATTTTGGTATTAACGTTGAATGTCATAATTTCCCAAAGGGAACTCCCAAGGGATTAATAAAGTTCTATCTGTCTATCTGTCTATCTATCTATCTATCTATCAACCTACCAACCTACCTACCTATCCATCTATCTATCTATCCATCCATCCATCCATACTATACTATTATAGTATACTATTGTGATGGCCTAAAAAGTCCAACTAATGTCAAACAACAGTTAAGCCTACATAGCATCTTATAATTTTCATCTTATAATAAGAGTTCATAGGTCTAATTTTTACTCCACACTAACTAACGCACTAACACTAACTTAATCAACTGCTAATGATGGGAGATTCAGAATTACAACTTAATCATGTACTTAATCATGTTGTATATACTGCAAACTGCACAGGTGAGTAATGACTAAATAAAATATGATAACACCATTACCTTCTTCAACTCAAGTTTAGCACAAATGAGACACTTTGTGATGCTTTTACTTGAACTAATTTAAAAAAGACAAGCCTAAATTGTAAGACGTTGATAGGAAAAAAAATTCAGGAGTAAGGTTGTACCCTGAATGTTCCAATGGCGCCACCTGGTGTATATAAAATATAACATCAGAATCAGCTCTATTAACCAAGTATGAGCACATACAAGGAATTTGACTCTGGGTTTTCATACCTTTAGTGCACACGTTATAAACTCAGGCCCGGACAAATCTGGCCTACTAGATCATATCAAATGTGTACTTAAAGTTGGCCCACCAGTATATAGCCCCTATATACTGGCAGGATTTATAGTATTAGTGGTGTATGCGCTATGTTATAGCACATACATTTTGTTTCTTTTTGTTGTTGGCCTGTGAAAAAAACGATAGTGGACAGTTTGGCCACCTTTCTTTAGGGTATCAGCCTGCCTTGAAAATCCAACAGACAAATCTGGAGCACTAGTGTATGGCAGTCATTATAATTTTAGGCAGAATTCTTATTTGTAGTTCTAGTTTTAGTAATTCTGCTCAACATTTTGTTAATAAATATGTAAATGGAGAAGATGCAGCCCAAATGCTTACATACGTTTCATTTTTTCCATACAGCACAAAATAGTGTGACCAGATAAAAAAAAACAATATTTCTAAAAATGGATGCTGACATAAGAATGTTTAACCTATTCTGTAACTTTTATTTAGGGTAAAGGTGGATTTGGAAACCACATGCCCCACATGGTCTCTCTAGCAGCCCACATATGCTGACATGTGCTCATGATTTTTTTTTTTTTTTTTTTTAAGCAGAAATACTCATGGCATAACGACTTGTCTTGTGAAGAACTCTGGACACGTTTGACGTTTATAAAAAAAGACGGTTTAAGAAACTGCACTTTTTAGTACATTCATTTCCCTCTACTTTTAACCTAGATACGCTTACAGTTTGTGACATATACATTGTATAGAAAATAATTTTACATAAATAGAAAATAGTCTCGGAAAGCTTCTATAGCGTCACATTGACTGGCGTCGTGCACTGTTCACAGCCAAACTTGCTTTGCTCAAACTCGGTAAGACTGACAGCGATAAAGGCCAATCAAATAGCCTCAGAAAAAAATCTGACAAATGAACACCTCAACCGGAAGCTCTTAGGCAGGGCTTCCGAGTGGGCGTGAGGGACACCACAGGAAGAGGTCAAATGCACTGCGAAGTGTGAGAAACGTGTTTCCAGCGGGCGAATACAGGTAGACAGTTGTATTTAAACCAAAATAGGCTATGTTAACTATGGTACTGATGTGTACTTTAGTTATAAGACTTAAGTGAAGCGTCATTCGCGTGTAGTGTTTGTCATAGTAGTCGCTACAAGGATAACGTTAGCATTAGCCTGCGATCCATAACGTGTTCTCTTACTGTTCAATAAGTCGTATAACCACAGTAAAAGGTTTATGACAAATGCTCGTATTCCCTACCTTTTAGGTGCAATGCGTAACACCGCAGACTTCTAGTATTTTGTTGTTGGTCACACCAGGTAGCAGCTGCCCCTGTTGCAGCCTCTCGTGTCTTGTCTTTGAGAACTGTCACGGTCACCGCAAGCCATGTTTCACTCCGTGCCCCGGCGTCCCCTCTGTGATATCGGTGTGAGTACCGCGAGGCTTCAGAGCTGCAGATCCCTCAGACAAACTGTCGGGGATGGTAAAAGAAAGTTGGAGAGGCTACCGTGGCTGGACAAGACCGTGGGCCTGCTGCTTTCCTGGATCCAGAGGGCAGGTGCCCACAAGGCCGCAGGGTCTGGCCAAAAGAAGAGGAAGGATTTGCTGTCAATATTTGCAGATCACTGCAGCTTTGTGACTGGACAACGGGTACGACGTGCCTGTCAGATCGGGGAGCTCTACTCCAACCTGTACTCTGAACGCACCAGGTGGAGTCTGGTGGGAAACATATGGCGCAGATTTCAGAACAAGCATGCCCCCAACGGAAAACTCTTCGCGGCTTTGGCTGGTTTCTTCATTTGGGAGAATGAGAAGATCCGAGATGAAGAGATCCACAGGTGGGAAGTTAATTAACTGCTTGGTATTTGATGAAAGTAAACAGAATTGTGTAAAGTGAACCACTAATTTGCTAAATATAACTTAGACCAATTTACAAATTACAGTTGCTGATATTTTTCAAAATTACAAATATTTTACAAAAACGACACTTCTATAACAACAGAACTATTGGACCGCATAAAACAGAGCTTCATAAAAATATTAGTCAGTATTCTCATTAACATACTCCATTTGTCCTTCAGGACACTTATTTCCCCATCTCTGGGTTAATTCAAATTGATTTGACTGTCATCTTGAACGTTAGCTTTTATGTGTGCTAAATCAATCTATTCTAATATTTGCATTCCTTTTCCAAGGTGTGGACTAGAGCTACAAGAATTGGAGGCTGCAAATCACCGGAGTGCAGCCTCAAGCTCTGTGACTGGGCTGCAACAACAGGAGTGGGAAATTGTGATAGAGCAGAAAGACTTCAAAGTGTGGAAGCGGCCAATGCCAAACAGTCATCTCTATGAATATCGAGGTAAACTAATTCACAATCTAAACTGCTTGGAAAGTGTAAAAAAACATCTTTTAATGTGCTTCGGACCTTTACTAGTTGTACAAAGTTTGATTTATGTTTCAATTGCAGTGTTGGGCTCCTACACTGACGTTACACCGAGACAATTCTTCAATGTTCAGGTAAAGAAGGTTACAGGTCATACATATATATAATGTACAGTACACACACACACGTGTATACACATACTGTATATACATTTATGTGTATATTATAAATAAATACACATATATACACATATATATATACACAAACATGATGGGAATATAGCCTAATGACAAAGATTTACCCTTGCTGTATATATGAAATTTTGATTAACACTAACTACAGCAGCAGGTTATTTTACAGCTGCTCTTGCACAACTTTCAAATTTATGCTTCCCACGTGCAGCACAAAAGCAACTGCCACAACCTACTTGCTATAATAAGCACTTTACCCTTGACTTTTGCTCTACCCTTTACTCCAGTTGGATACAGAGTACAGGAAGAAGTGGGATGCTTTGGTGATCAAGCTGGATGTGGTGGACAGAGACACTAATACTGGCTCTGAGGTGGTGCACTGGGCCACACACTTTCCTGTGAGTTTGTGTTGATATCTGTAATGCTCTACGACATTGTGTCAAATGTTTTCTTTTGATAAAGCTATTCTCAGGAGCAAAAAATGTTTCATATTCATCAAGCTTTAAACTGTAACTTAACCTTGCTCATATCTCCCGCCACAGTACCCCTTGTACTCGAGGGACTACGTGTACGTGCGCCGCTACGATGTTGACGTGGAAAACAACCTTATGACCTTGGTGTCAAGGTGAGATTTAAAAATATATATATATATAACACAGTATTAAATCACGCATGCTTCTTATTTTAACCTGTATTTTTTAAATTTGTTTTAAAGAGCTGTGCAGCATCCCAGAGTCCCTGAGAGTCAGGAGTTTGTACGAGTCCATTCATACCAGTCGAAGATGGTCATACGTCCTCACACGTCCTTTGACGAGGTCTGTGGTTTGTTTGCTGTTGCAAGATATATACAAATTTTTATTTTTTTTATTTTTTTTATCTGACCTTACTGTGCTTTTATTGCAGAATGGATTTGATTATCTGCTGATCTACAGCGATGACCCTCAAACTGTTTTTCCTCGCTACTGTGTGAGCTGGATGGTGTCTAGTGGTAAGTCATTTTTACAGGTCACTATGACAACGCAATAGCAGTTTTTCTATATTTGACTAAGGCTGTCATTTGATAAAATCATGTGTTTTTGTCCATGATTAACGCAGAGTTCCTTGTGAAGGCAACTGTTTCTTTAACGTTTAAGTATATTGCATCGTGGTCCAGTGAAGTAATGAGTTTTATTTCTTGACAGGTATGCCTGAGTTCTTGCAGAAGCTTCACACTGCTGCCTTGAGGGCCAAAAACCTCGAAGTTGGGATCCACGACTACGTAGGTGTCATTAAACCCCGCGACAGCAACCGCCAGCCCAGCCAGGACCGCATCAGTGGAGACAAGACACATACAGGGGCTCCTGGACGGCTCTACGCTTGATGTGGATATTGGTTTAGCTTAGGTTTTGTTGAGTTTTTTATTTTTATTTTTTTCTACGTAAACTGGAACTCTCCAGGAACAACTCCATAGGTACATTGTGTGAACTACTACTAGAAGTTCCAGCTAACGAAGACACATGCCGTAAACGTCCGTCTATTAATATGGTTGTGGGTGAGTTCTTACGTGAAGAAGTGCTCTGTGTTGGTGCCTGCATTACTGTCCTTGACTGACAGCTCTGATCCAGATTTTCTGATGCCAACTAATGCCTCATTAATTATTCATGCCCTGCAAGCATCACAACCAATGAGCCAACACCTCTCTTAGTAGAGATGCTAACCACCCAACCAGCTTTTCTCATAGTCCTATCATGGCTTCCTCCTTCCTCTGCCCTCAACAGGGCAGGGCATGTCAGCCATGGAAGCCAAATCAATTTATTAGTAATTTATTAGTGTCCGTTATGTCCCTGCTACATGGTTGTTCAATTTGTCGTGCTGTCCTGGACATTAATTGAAAATTCTGCACTCTCTGGATTTTGCGAAAAACGAAAACAACCGCTCATCTGTTTGTAGCATGATTGTTTGTTCGTGAAATGACTGAAATTAATAAAACGCCGTTACTAAGATGAGAAAGGTTAATGTAAATGTATGTATTTTGATTGGATTGGCAACATATTCTGTGTTATCACTGACGAGGTTCTGCCATTGTCCTAGCCAGAGGTGTCAGCGTGACTGACCATGTCACACACTGTTTACTCAGTGTTGACTAAACAGCCTCCTCAGTGACCGTAAACCAGTCCTGCACGAGGGCAAAGTGTCCTTAAACAAACAACCCACTCCTCATATACAATGGTACTGACTGTGTTTATGACAAGGTCAACCCCATAGACACAGCCACTCAGAGCTGCACCTGTGCTACACAGCTGTTCACTTGCATTTCATTTAGACAAATGATATCCAAATTATCCTCTTCAGTTGAAGTTACGTATGTCAGTGTTAGTAGTTGACACCTATGTTTGCACTATTAAAGTGATGGCTATTTGGGGTTTCTGTGTGATACAGTCTATCCTGCGACTTTCATGGGGCCATAGCCTAAGCACTGGAACTCCTTGCTACCTTGAAAATAACGAGCCCTGAGAAAATAAAATCCTCTGCATTGTGATTTTATTGTTTATCGTTTCTGTTGCTTGACCTAGTCTCTCTACAGTCTGAACTTCCTTGTCATCAAGTGTTTCCACGGTGTGTTTTTAAACGTACAAAGACCAGCACTTCTGCTATAACGCGACGAGAAAAAACCCCCCACTGTTTACAGCATGACAATCTGATGAAAGTACTTTCAAATAAAGACAACACAATGCCCTAAATTGCAGTGTCAGTAATTGCCAATTCTACTTTGTGGATGAAATTCATAATTCACTATGATGCTTTCACTGTCAAATCTGTTTACACCTGTTAAGTCCTTATTGTGGCCGGTAAATTTTGTAAACATTTTACAGTGAAAGGTCCGAAGTTCCTTACAAGGTAAACCTAGTTAAGAGGAAGTGGTCAAACATCACACAAATGACTGTACTCCACATTCATGTCCTGTTTAAGCTTTATACTTTGCCCTGTTGTATGTAGACGCTTGTGTGACAACAATGTAAAGATTTTCTTATTTTCTGTTTTTTTTTTTTTTTGGATAAATCTCCCCACCGATGCACTTGTATCCCCACGATCACAGCAGTTATGGAAATGGAAAAACAAATAAAGTGATTGAATAAACAGATCTTTGTGTGATGAACTGTGTTCAGCTGTTGTGTGCCAATTCCTCTTGTTGTTGAACCTGCCATGTGATTAGCTAAACACAGCCTTTAGTCTAATTGGATAACCTGTAAATCTCATAGTGGCTGTCTGGGCACGAGGTCAGGAATGAGCTGCATGGTTGAACAAAGTCACCGTCTGCTCAAATCATCAGGCTCGTCCTGTTCACATCTAGCATTGGTGTTAAACTGAGGCTGTCACTCAAATAAATGATAATGAAAATAGAGCACGATATATAATATTAAAAAAAGTATAGAATACAATTCCATACTTGTTTTTTCTACTATCTTCTGTGCCTGTAGTTCTAACACAGTAGTAGTACACAGAACTACTAATAAGTACACTAATAGTGTTTAGGATTGTTGCATACAATAAAGGAGTGTTAATTTGGACAGCTAATTTATATTTAGTCTTAGTTTTATAAATTGTAACGTTGTCCCAATCTAGTCACTAGAGCTGGTTCAAATATTTTTTTGTCAGCTGAATTGAAATTGATTTAGTCAATTAAAATGCTAAAAAGCACACAAGCCCACCACACTGCGCTAAGCCACCTGGAGCAACCGGAGAGCTACGTAAGGATGCTCTTTGTTGACTACAGCTCAGCATTTAACACCATCATCCCAGACATCCTGGTCGGCAAACTGTCTGACCTGAGACCTCACCCACTCACCCGTTACTGGGTCAAGGACTTTCTGACAGACCGACCCCAGGCAGTGAAACTCGGACCCCACCTGTCCTCCACCTGAACACTGAGCACAGGCTCCCCACAAGGGTGCGTGCTGAGCCCCCTCCTCTACACAATCTACACAGCGGATTGCAGCCCGTCCCACCCCAACAACACCATTATGAAATTGGCAGACGACACAACAGTGGTGGGGCTGATCTCAGGGGGGAGGAGACTAAGTACAGGGAGGAAGTCCTGGCCCTGTCCACGTGGTGTTCGGCCAACAACCTGGCACTGAATGCAACAACAACCAAGGAGCTCATCCTGGACTCCCCCCACCCCCCTCCACATCAAGTGGAGTCTCTGGATGTATCCCACCCCACACACCATCTCTTTGAACTGTTGCCATCAGGCAGGCATTACAGGTCCACCAGAATCCGGACCAACAGGCTGAGAGACAACTTCTTTCTTTAAGCCATCATCAGACTAAACTCACACACGCACTAACACATCCCCTCACTGCACCACAACACACTACGTTGTGCAAGAACATCACCACAAATACTAAACCCCGAAGACTTTTTGAAAAAAAGAAAAAAATCTAAATTATTATTTACATTTAAAGTAAATTTCTTGCTATTGTTTTTTTTGTTTTGTTGCTTATTTAAGTGACCATTACAGCAGAGTAATGTTTGTATGTATCTGTGATACATCTGCAGGGAAGCCTTCCCCAATTTCGTTGTTTTAACCGAACATAATGACAATAAAGACTATTCTATTCTAAAGTACCAAACTCTTTACTTTATGCATCTTTACAATAAAACGGACTAAAATATATGGATTTTCGATTTGGAAGTGTTCAAAGCCATTTTATATATAATTATATATTATTTATATACAGTAAGTCACTTGGCAATGCAGACTTGACTTTTATTGGATAATCTGTAGATCTTGTATTGTGCCATCTGGGCATTGAGTCAGAGACGAGCTTCACAGTTAAATAGATCTCCATATACAAAGACTATCAGTTTCCACCAGTGATCACTTTGCTGTGATGCACTAACTACGTACAACCCTATTTATATATATATATTTAAACCCAGTACTAGTCACTTCACTGTACTAGTACTCTACTAGTCCTGTTGTCGCTGTAGTCATTTTGGTTTTGTGTTTAAGACTCTAAATACACCACGTAAAAATTATGGGTGCTTTTTAACTGTTTGTTTGCTTCCTGTGTTCTGAACAGTAGAACGAGCAAAGTTACACATACTACATTACCCACAATGCGCGTCGGACATACACGCCAAAATGCTAAACGGTAAACCACTTGCATTCAAACCAGCTTACATAAACAAAAACAACAACAAAGTACACCACTATTCATCAATCCATTCACATAAACATCATAACGAGTAGTTAGTTGCCGTTTCACCATTCAACCGTAGCAGAATCGTACTAAACACATACTCACGTTCGCGCCGCTGCATTTCCTGGTCCGGCAGCATAAAGTTTCCCAGTGGAAGCGCACACCATGGGAGAGCTGCTGCTTTTGTGTTCCATCTTGGGACACAGAAAACTTGCGTTTGGTGTACACCCCATATTATTAAAAAATAGATTTATTATGTTCAAGAATGACCGGAATAACAAAGAGCATTTGTGTATTTTGAACATATTTTTCATTTGTCTGTTGTCATTGATTCAATTTAAATTAAGTATGTTGCTCATCATATGTAGACAGCAGTTCTAGCTTAAGTGTTGCACGTCACCTCTTCCAAGGTTGCCGGGCAGTTTGACAAAATTACAATGACAACAACCCTATTTAAGCGCAGTGCAGATACAACAGATACAGCACGTGTTTACCACAGAACCGAGGGTATTTTAGAAAAACAAACTTAAAATTAACTAACAAACAAACAAAAACAAAAAACGTTGGCTACCACATTGCGACTCCAAACAAAACCAACATTTGTTAGATTGCTATCTCATAGTCTTTGGATACAAAAACCTAACAATAAAAAGTTTTTAAAAAACAAAAACAATGTCATAAGTGTCCTCATGCTTAAACATGTACATATATGGTATCATCGACATATGGTTTTAATATTAGAGATATGAGTTTAGGTTAACTATAAAAAAGTTGTGATGTAATTGTGATGCATATGGTTATTTCTATATTCAACGATCCTGGTAGCCAAGTATTTCATAGAAACAAAAGTAATGTGTAATATATACACTATATATTTTCTGCATATATATATATATATTTATACATTGTGTATAATGTTAAGAGCTCACTTGCTAAAACACATGTATGCGGGTATTGCACAGTCTTATGGTTTGATTTATTGACCACTGACGTGTCCACAGTCTCAGACTGCCGGTTGTTTTAATAAACGACCTGTACCAGCTGCAGTTATTAGCCACAGTTAAAAGCCACTGGGCACTTAATGTACTTGATTGTTTCCACAAATCTTGGGACCATTTTGGAACCAGACAGCCATGTGGAATATGACAGTTTTATCTGTATGAACTTGGCGACACTGCGACAGCAGAGACACACACACACACAGACACACATAGACACACTTACACAAGCAAACTCAACAGACAATTTATATGAGGAAAAAGTCTGTTAGTGCAATTAAACACACTGGATTTCTTGCTTTTTTATTGATCTTTGTAGAACATCTCATGACATCAGACAGTAAAAAACACATTGGCAAAGTAGATGGGAGCCATGCAACTGTACGTGATATAAAACAAAAACCTCTTCAAGGTTATTCAACCTTCTTCCTCATTGTACTTTCTACACATACTTTTTTGCTCACATCCCCCCCACCATTATGTTTTATTGCACAGCACGTGTACAAATTCCCAACAATCACTGATTTTTCAAAATTGTTCAGAAGTTGACATCAGAAGGCGAAAAGTGCTCCAAGCCTCCAAGGTGCTTGGCACAACCATGGACAGAAGATGTACTGCATGGTTAGATCAAGCACAATGGAGTCCCAGGCAGGGATGGAAAAATACACCTAAGGTCAAACATAGAGTATCCCATGAATTTTAGCACCTGTGAGGAGGCAAATCTAGGGTGAAAACAGTTTTTGATCAACAGTGGCAAACTGTGGAAACTCAATGAAATTATACAGTATTATCAAAGACCTGTTTAAGTTCTAATGGCGAGAGAGAGACAGTCCCGCAATTTGGTGGTATCTGAGATACACAAGAGTCCGAAGTCTAAACCCTAACCTGAAGGTCTGAAGGTTCGATGACGATCCAAGATCATTGACTCTACAAAATTGGCCAAACTGATTTATATCTAAATATCGTTAAAAAAATGTAGCACATACAATTGGGAGCATCTGTGAAATCAGAGAAAAAGATTAGTCATAGGTCATGATCACTGCGGAAAAAAGGGGCTACACCCATTGCGCACGAACTGCGTCAAACCCCTCCCTTCTGTATTTCGCACTCCGATTCTGGCGGACGTGACAAAAAGTTGAATAGATTTTCAAATAGATTCCCCTTTTTTTAGAATCAGAAAAACAAAGGCTTTTTTTCCGCAATAAAAATTTACAGCAGGCCTGAGGAATGTTGTCCTAATCAAATCAGTTCTGGGTCAGGCTACTGATGTTCCTAGAACGATCAATGTAAACTGAGTTTAGATAATGCAGCAGGATCTGAGTTCAGATGGTGAAGTTTTACATGTAATTGAGTGAAAGCAGAATTTTGTTGACCCGTCACACAATAAACTAGAGCATGAAGCTCATACGTTGACGCCGTCGTCTTTCACAGGACAATTCCCGTCTCCTTGGAGTAAAGACGCAGCTAGCCTAAAATCTTTGTCAGTTCTAACCGTTGGTTTTTACCGTCAGAGCGCAGCGAGAAAATGTCGTCAAGCTCCGAGAGATCTCTTTCTCCAGAAGGTTTGACACTTTTGTTACCCCCTGTTGTGGTTCCTTAGCTCCCCAGGGACGTCTCACTACAATGAAAAAGCATGGTGCCATAATCAACTTAGGACTGGGGCCACAGAAGCACTCAGTGTGATGAAATTACAGTGCAATGTGCATAAATGCTTCATGGAAGGACTTGGATGATGGACCAAAAGAAATGGCTTGAAAGTGGCAACAGTTTGGGTGAAGAAGTTGGGTGGTGGTAGCGATGGAACAAACCTTCACTTACAAGAACGATATGCAGATGTTTGAAGAGATGGGATATGGATGATGGAACGGTGCGATGATTCTTTTTTCCCCAAATACAGATAATAGTGAGACATGATGAATTCTTACCTCGTGTTCTGTAGGGTTTCTGAAATTCTACAAAAAAATGGAACTAGCCTAGTTGTTCAAAGTTGTACGTTCATTTTTAAAATTTGCTTCTAAGGTTTAATCTAACAAATTCAAAGCGTAGAATTACAACAAAATGACATTTTTCTTGCCATCACCAAAGCTGTGAAACTCATCTGAATCCATCTGTTCTACTTCGAAAGTCACTTCTACAGATGGCGGTCCCTCCAAGAAACCCACCTATTGCGATTGCTGGCCCCAAAGTCGACGCTAGGTTCAGCCGGTCGGAGGGCGATGAAGGCAGTTGGGTGGGGAGCTTTCTTGGAGAGATCCTCCAGCTTGGGCTACTTGAGACAGACTGTCCCGACTGCGTCCTCAGCACCCTTCAAGTCCCCATCTTCTGCCCCTCCTTCAAGCTAGGAGGGGTTGGCGATGTTCTCTTGGGATAGGTGCAATGGCAAGGAGGACCTGGTCATGCTGGGATTGGACGTGGGCTGGAGAATTTGGCGGGCGGGGGGTGGCCGTTGGTTCCGCATTTCATAAATATTAATACAAAGTCCTCCTGCTCCAAATGGGTAGATTCTTTAATTTTGTTAGAGGGGGAAGTGCTTTATTCACTTAATGGCTTTTATTAGTGCCTGGTCTTCAACTCTTTCATTAGCTAAAGTGCTGCTATAATTTACAGGGTAGAGGGGGGGTTGGGAGGAGGCGGTGTCTGAAAAGGGTTGATCCTGCTGCTGCTACTGCTGGACAGCCATGCACTACCTTTTACCACTGCAGCGTCTTCTAAAAGTGTTTTTTCTTTTCTTTCTCATACTTACAACTGCAGTGTGTAGCATCTTGCCACGGCGTGCATACTAAATAAGTGCTGTAGGTGATGTGATGCATGTCTTTTGCGCAGTGATCTTTTATTTTGTCAGTTAAGTCGAGTCCTGTTGCACACCGGATTCTTCCACCAATCAGTAATTAATTGATAGTCGGTCAAGATTGAAACCTGAAAGCGTTCTGTGTTCTTGTGTACTACAGGATTTCTTCACAGAAAATCTGCTCATAGTGGTTTGGGTATAGCTACTATTTATTGGGTATTGAGAACTTATCTCATCGGTTTTCAGTACGTAACTTAGTATAATTAAACACATAGTAAACCTGCCTTTTAAAATGTCTTTTTTTATGTAGTTCTTCCTAAAAATCTGCAGATTTAACTTCTTTTTTTAGCCCAAGACATAAACCATAATAGAAGACCTCATTCTCTACTTGTAGTAATGTAAATGTAGTTGAGTTTATTTACCTAACATAAAAAATCCCTGATTCCAAAATGACCTAAACCTGAAGTGAAGCTCATGTTGTTGCCCTCTTTTTGGTGGCTTTTCTCAGGACTGTATTTATTAATACATTTTTATTTCTTCTCTTTGTACCATACAATTTTATCGACTGTGCTCCGCACTGGCGCCATCCTCCACGGTGACCAGCTACTATCAGGTGCTCAGACACAAAATGACTGCTACACTTCATTCAGGCTGCAACATATTGACATTAGATACTGTTATCCTCCAGAGGAGCTCTGTGCTCTGATGAAATGCTCAGTTTTTTTGTTTTTTGTTTAACTCTGTGGAGTCTTGTTAGCCCTGAACAGCTGGCGTACATGTCCCCAGACTGCGTCTGAGTGAATGAACTGATTAACCTGAGTGGCTGTCCTTAGCAGAGAGAAGAGGGGAGGAGGAGGGGCTGGGCCTGTAGCCTGAATAACTGGCTTCATCATCAATGTCACATAAATCACTTAACTGGACAGGGCTTTCAGATGAGACTTTTCTCCTCCCTCCGAGCTCGGCTCAAGTGGTTGGAGGCAACATTGTTGCTATACGCTGCTGTGTTTCAGACTGAGGCAATGTTACTCATTTTTAGCATGTAGTGCTATAAATTCTATCGATTTGAACAGACATGGAAAGTGTGTCTGGACGATCCCTTCACTGGACGCATTGAAATACGGCCATTTTAATGTGTGTCGGAAGAAAAAGGAATAAGAGGAATAAAATGAAGCAGGACTCTTGGTGTATTGTACACATTTTAATGCAAGTCTTAACCAATATTCAATATGAACTATTCATGGTGATAAGTACTTTTGGTTCAGGTTTTTGTTTTTCAAATGTGACAGTTTCATTAATTTCACTTCTTTTTACTTGGAGCAGAAATAACTTGAAACCACATGACACACACACACGGTCTGATGAATTGATAAGTCTGACCATATATGGAGCACATGTACAGAGAGCTGTAAGACCCAGGCCATGCAGTTGAGATAACATCTCTTTTCACTTTTTCACCAGCTGAATAACATCTTCATCCTCCATCACATGGTCCTTGCCCACTTTTTGGGGGTTGTGTTTGACAGACGCTCCCCACACCAGGGCACTGGGAAAGGAAGGATTTAAAACAAAAGAATTAATGTTTATACAGACAACAAAGAAGCAGCATTATTGCAGAGAATTTGCCTCTGAGAATGGAAAAGTGCACAAACATGGTCAACATTTATTTTAAATATGGTCCTTCACTACAGAGTGACCTTCAGGGTACAATGTCACCCTGTTACTGAGGCTCTCTAATCACATGTGTGTCACAGTGTCTGACCCGTCCAGTCCCTGGAGGCCTGGTAATGCTCAGTAGCACTAACATATTGACGGATTGACGATCGTCGTGCTTCCATTTGAAGATGGCAGTGCGACACTCAACTCAGATCCTAATCTTAGACCAGCCCTCCATTAATGCTCATCTGATGCACCGTAACATTGGGAAGGTTAGGTTTTAAAATAAACCCTGCTGTTTAGCTTCAAAACAGAAACACAGGTAAACACATTTCACAGTGTTGCAGTCAGGTGTGCGTGTGATCTACCAGTGATCTACCAGATATATATATATATATATATATAAACTCTCAACTTACAGCCCAACATTTCATAAAATATATTTATAAATAAATTAATATATCTTCTGTTCTTTCTTTTGTGGAAACTCTTGATATATTTTTTGTAAAAGTAAAAAATTCTATTTTTTTCTTTTTATGGCTTACTCTTAGCTAAGACAGGTATTTTTAAGCAGATATATTTATAGCAGAATAAAAAGACAAAATTTATACAAACAACGCAAAAATGGGAAGAAAAACGCAGATTGTGGAAAGCCAAAACCTCATGTAGAAAATGATAACGGTGGTATAAATGTCCCTTTAGAGTTCATTTATGAAACCATTAAGCAACCATTATACTCACTATTTCAACTCTTTGATTAGATTTTTGTGAATCTTCAGGCAGAAATCCTCCACTGATGTTCGACCATCCGGAAGGACAACAGGAGAGGTGTAATCAGGAAGTTGGCCTTTAGGTTTGGTATAGCTGCAAAAAAACAACAACAAAAAAACAACATTAGCATCACATTTATTTTGGTGAGTTATTTTCAAATTTTTAAAAATGTATTCAACACAACGTCACAGACACAATCTTCAATTCTGTGAGAAGGAAAAATCAAATCATATAAATCAAATCAAATCAAAACATCAAGAACTGCTGCGTGAATTGTCTTTTCCTGAACGGTGAATACTGAATCTTACATGCGCACTAGCTGTAGATAATCCCAAATCCTCTCCAGCAGATCATCAAAGTTCCAGCGGTGGTGGGCAGAGATGGGAACACAGTGGGGAACCTTGTAGATGATGTCCAGCTCCTCAATGGAGATCTGATCGATTTTGTTCAGGACATATATGCAAGGGATGTAGACCCTGTGGACAAAAAGCAGTTGACACTTTAGGTCCCAGTGAAGGAGTGAAGTCGGCGCTAACGTCTGCTTCTCAGTAACAGCACGTACTCCTGCATCATTTGAACGGTACTTTGTTTTCAGAGATTTATGTCAATAACAGAAAGATGTCATAGACCCTGTTGGTTTTTATGTAGCTGGTTATCAAGGTAGATAAGTAGAAAACATACGTTTGAAGAAATTCTTAATCTTAATAATTCTTAAATGTAGCTGTAGCTGATAGCCTTCATGCGGGCAAAAAAAAAGAAGCATTTTCTAATTTATCTGCAGTGGTGCAGAGGAAACTGAAATAATGTTTCAGGACTACATCAGGCCACACCCGCCCAGAAATGATTAAGGAGGGGCCATGGTGGCACTTCTTCAGATTCAGCAGCAGCCGCAGCTTACCGATTTCCCTCCACCACATCAATGAGGTCATCAGCGGTGCAGTCGCCGCGCAAAGTGATGTCGGCGTTGTGGATCTTGTACTCGGCCAGGATGCTCTTCACCGTTTCAGGATCTAACTCGCTCTGTGCACACTAATATTGGCAAGAAAGACGTGTTACGGAAAAGATAGCTAAGATGCAGGTTAACACCACGATGAAAAAAAATAGAAAAACAAAACAATGCTTTTAGTTCAAATTATTAAAAGCAGTCAAGTAATGGTTTCATACATAAATTTAATGCAGCTATTTAGCTGAACGTGTGTGTAATTTCAGGCAGATCCACAAGAGAGCAGCATTGAAAAGGCTTCGCAGCATACAAAACAAGGTATGATAAAATCCTCTAAGTCTGCACTTCTGCATGTATCTTTAGAATAAATGAAAAATCAAATCCCTCCAATGACTGAACCCAGTGTAAGTTTTCAGACAAACAGTGTTTCCAATAACAAGTAAGTTACTAAATAAACCAACAATAAGCACTGTACAAATTCAGCATTTTTAGTTGCCTCTGCATTTCACAAACAGCTGAGACCTACCGTGGTAGTGAAGTTGATGCCTCCTTTGTCCTTCTTCTTGAAACCAATGTTGGGCGGCTGCTTATTCAGTCGGATGCCAAAACCCTCCAGCTCATGTTCTATTAGCTTCTTGTGGCCCAGGGGCTTCAACACATCCAGCACGATGAGGATGAGGTTGCATGTGCGAGCCACTGAGACGTGAGGAGATTATATAAAGACGTCTGTTAGAGCAAGGATGTGTCAGGACCACATGTGGCCCGAGGCTGCTATTTAAACAGGCTGTGGTTAAAGTGTGATCGGAAAATTGGGGTTAAAAAAAAAAACGAAAAAAAAAAACAAACAGCGCTGCTGCTTCTTTTTCTCATTTTATTATTAAAAAAAGACTTTATATATCATCCTGTCATCACATCCTACCACAGCGAATACCATACTTAATGTTTTATAATACTGTTTTAGAACAGTGTTTTTCAACCTTGGGTTCGCAACCCTACGTGAGGTCACCTGGATTTCAAATGGGGTCACCTGAAATGTTGAGTGATTGAGCTAAAATTGAGCTAAAATACCGACAAAAATAGTTTTCCACCTAATTATTATTCTTTTTTAAAAGTACGACTAAAAACTAGAATCAAGTTCAATTAAATGCAGCAGATAAAAATATACGAGCTGGTGCATCTTTATTGATGGCTATTAAAATGTCCCCCAAAATGTGTGATGTCAAAATGGGGTTCACAAGCCAAAAATGGTTGGCAACCACTGTTTTAGAAACAACTCATAACCATGGAATTATTAATTAATTAATACAAGTGTATGAGCAGTTCACACGGACATTGTCTGATATTCATTTCCAGATCTAAACACAGATGTATGGTCAGATATTTACCTGCGATGACCTGCCTGCCTCTGCCTTTGCCATCCTTGGCTCCCTCAATGATTCCCGGAAGATCCAGGAGCTGTCATAAAAAAAAAATGAAATCAAATACAATTAATACCATTTAATCAAAGTTAAAAATAATAATAAATATATATATAAAGAGTACAAGCACAGGGAACGCTTTTGTACCTGAATTTTGGCACCTTTGTAGCGGATGACTCCAGGTACTGTAGTGAGTGTGGTGAACTCATAGGCAGCTACCTCTGAGTAAACGCCTGCCAGGTTACTCAGCAGGGTAGACTTTCCTACCGAAGGGAAACCAACAAACCCAATACGGGCATCGCCAGTTTTCGCTACATCGAACCCTAAAACAGAAAAAACAACACTAAATAATTCAACATGATAGTTTTAAGAAGAGATATGGATTAATTTCTTGCTAATGAGTGTCTGCCTGATATTGGCCAAAACGTCCTCACATGAATGACCTGCTCAGCTTTGCACAGCATGCAGCTATCGGAGACACAACTGCAGCATGTGTCATGTTAACAGTATGACTGGCATACCATCTGATTTCTTTTTATTTTGTGGACATTAATGAAAGTCAGAATGACTAATTAATGCTAATGCTAATGACGTCAGTGCTATTTAAACAAAACAAAACAGGAGGGAAGCAATCACTATTTACTGAATATGTGTACTAACCACAACAGTAAACTCTTATTTATGTAGTGTCAAGCAAAGTATCCATGCTGAGAACATATATTACACTGTAATATATCTAACTGTAAAGAGAGTGCAGTATCAGACATGCAAAACTGCTAACAAGCCATTCTCAATAAAACAGTACCAAGGGGAAAACAACGATTTGCTGCTAACATTAACCCTTATCGGATCACTCTATTGACACACTCCCAGCAGTGATGTTGGGTATCGAGCCTGCCATCTGTCAAATCATCAGTAGTGCAGAGATGTGTCATATGATAAACGACAACTTTCCCACTGCAAATATATCACTTTGCTTTGATTGGATGAAGCAATTAAAAAAAGCTCTTACCTTCTCCTGGCCCACCACCACCGCCCCCCTTTGGTGTGATGAGCTCTCTTCTCAATTTGGCAAGACGGGCTTTGAGCAGACCCAAGTGGTGAGCGGTGGCCTTGTTCCTCTGCGTCCTGGCCATCTGCAAATTTTAAACAGTGTGAGCTCTTCGTTTTGACTTTGTTCGAACACTTTTAATACAATACTCCCAATTGGGAATGTTTGCAAATCACAATATATATTCCCAATTGGGAATGTTTGCAAATCACATTATATATCATATATATATAGAGAGAGAGAGAGAGCAAGAGAGAGAGAATAGATAGATATAATTTATATACGCAGACAGAGATGGATAGATAGAACATTATTAATCCCTCAGGAGTTTCCTTTGGGAAATTAGGCTCCAGCAGCGGTACAGCACAAAAACGACAGGAACACACAAGAGTAAATTTGATAAAATACGAACAGGAATAGCGGAACACCATCAAAGAATATAGAAAAACAATAAGGGTAATGCACAGATTACTAGATTTGTTAGTGATCACATCACCTTTTTCTGATATTTGGTTTGATAACAAACATTAAATGAAGGTAGAAAAATGTATAAAAAAATTTCTGCTTACATCCTTACATGCTAGCTTCACAAACTTTAATCTACTTTAATACCATTAACTCAAACACCGTCACATCCCAATGCTTGGTGCCAAGATAAGTTACATGAAAATAACCATATCACTCACAAATGTAATACAAACAAAATTATTTCACAAAGATAAATAACTAAACTTAAACCACAATTAACAATAAACATCATTAATACCTCAAATGCAGACGCACAATGGTATTGTACAGTTGCACGGTGAAGTAAACTGCACTTGACGAAAATATATACGTTACACTCTATATCACATATTCTTTAAAGTGCTGTTCCAGCTAATAATTCTATTTTGACAGCTAAGGACAATGTAATCGCAAAAGATAAAACATACTTTATTTTAAAGCACTACCATGCTGTGTAATGTCATTTATTTTTATCTTTGTATTTGAATACGTAGCCATTCGCCTGTCAGTCGGTGGAAGTATCTATACTAAAGACAGCCACCCGGTAACAACCGAACGTCATAATATCGTCAACAAAAGTGGTCATTGACATTGAAATATAGTCGATATTTCAATGTCACTGACCACTTTTGTTTAAATTGTGGTATAAAATCAGTAAAAATGTTTATTTTTATATTCAGCTTGCGGCACCGCCGGTCACTCGTCATTCGCCAGTGTTAGCAGCTAGCTCTAAGCTAAAACGTGACTGATTCATTGGGCTCTCATCAGTTGTTAGTTTCAACTCACCTCGCTTTCAATCTCTGCTATTTTGGCGAGTATACTCATGGTGGCGGTGGTTTCTGTGTGCTTTCAGCCCCGTGGAAACAAGCTGAGAATTTAGTGAGTGGAAGTTGGCAAAGTTAGACTTGTGTTTAGCGAATAGCACAGGCTAAACACAGTCCTACTCCACGCAAGTGCTACCGCTTCTTCGTCTTTCTGGTAGAGAACAGGTCAAAATGTATGGCGCCACCTGCTGTTTCGGAGTATGTAAGTCAAGCGGAATAATGTAGGACGAAGCTAATATACAGTAGTGAGAAAAAGTCCTTTTATTGTAAATTGGACCTTAACATATGACTTAGCATATTACCTTAACATAATCCGTTACTTCCAAATCATAATTGAATCCTAATTGAATTCGTTTTTCGTAAAAACCATCGAGAACCTCACCCTACTTTATATTATCAAAACTTTTTTTCCAGATAGCTTTCATGCCATCTGACCCACAGATCCAAAACCATACCATATACAGCAAAAACGAATAAAGCAATTTCTTTCATAAGAAATATGTTTGCACAAAAGAGTGTTAAAAATAAATTAATCATTATTATTGTGCTTTGACCCCCCCCCCCCCAAAAAAAAAGAAAACTGTGGCACTTGATCCCAGTCCTTACACCAGACAGAGAAGCAGATTGTAACCTGGTGTTAAAGAATCCTCCAAAATTCTATCATGAAGAAATTCTTTAAAGAAGGCGATGGAAATGTTCAGATTGGAATAGAAAATATGTGAAGGAAATATCACTAAATGATGAGAAAAGCCCTCAAAGCAGATTGACAGGACAGTTTAAAAGAGATAATGAAGATGGTTAGTGTGACAGAAGAGGAGTTAAAATGATCAATGATCATCTGTGCTGACCCCTAAAATGACCTGTTGAAAGAAGAAATACTTGTACTAAACACATCCACATACACCTGAAAAACTCAAACTGTCACAGGAAAATGACACAGGCCTATGAAACAGTATATTTTTTTTATTATTTATTGTATAAGTCGCATACAGTTTGCTCTCCCATTGGTTTATGTTGTAGAGGTTTGTGGACTCAACAGTTGACACTTTGTTGACCTGGTTGGCTTATTGGTTGGTGGGTGGAACATGAGGATTGCTACCGATTGAATGAGCGACCACCAGATGTCTGTTTGACCCATGCTACATCTGTGAGTGTTAGAGAGGTTGTCGTAAGATGACTAGTCACTTCTTAAAGGTTAACTGACCCTGTCAGGGCTTCTCACACACTTTGGAGAAATACTAAACAAATGGGATTTTTTTTTTCAGATATATTTCAAACATTTAAATTGGCTTCGTGACTTTAAAACTTTTGTACCAAATAAAATGTTCTTCGTTATCAAAGCAAGTCATTTAAAGAAAGCTGAATCTAATCTGGAGGTTACAAAAATCTTAAAAATGTTATTTTAATCATATGTATGGAAAAAACAAAAACACCAAACAGACTTGGTGCATCTTACCTCCAGTCCTGGAAATATTTCAAACCAAATGCTAGATATGCAGATGCTGTCATTTCTCCATTGTTGTTTGTCTGTAGGATGTGTGCTTGTCCTCATCAAAATATATAAAAATAGCTATTTTCCTGTTTAAAAGGTAGATATGGTCTCTGTGAGTTATTGTTCAGCAGTTCTTGTTACCCATCTGGGATGACAGTGAGCATAAATAGCACAGGAACGGGACGGGACGGGAAATGAGACACAACAAGACAAGGGGTAGTCACAGTAGACTGTACATAAGAAGTGGACGTAGTCTTCGCGTCGCTCAAAATTGAAGCCACAGAAGCAGCAGTGCAGGTTTTTACAATTGAAGTCTATGTTAAAACTATGGAATATGGCTAGGTCATGGTTTCAATTTTTATTTTCAAGTCGCCTTCATTAGAAACATGTCAGTTTGTCGGTTGTGCTCCAATTTAGAGGAAGAAATAACATGTGATTGACAACTGCCTACAGGCAACTCAACCAAATTCCAGGTTTTTAAAATACTACTGTTTTTTGCGTCTCTGAACAAACAGTTTTACCACCTAGTTTTTCAACATGGCTACATCCATTTCTTATGTACAGTCCATGCTTATTACATATATATCATTATCACTCAGTATTTCCTACACGTCCAAGTAAATACTTTTGAAAAAAAAGGAAGGAAAAAAGAAAGAAAAGGTTTTTGACTTGAGTCGTCGACATCAGCCACAGCTTGAGAATCCGCAATAATAAACCCATGCCCAAACATCTCAAATGTTCTTATTTTAATGAGCAACAATTTTTTTTTAAATATCATATATCAGTCAGCATTGAAGTGCATTGATTAAAAAGTAAGTGCAAGTACAGATTTGAATGCATTCATTTTGACTAGAGGAGTAAGTCATTTGCACTGTCGCCACAAAAATACTCATATTCTGTGGGGCCACACTGCAAACAGAAAACTGCTATAGTTGATGCTGTTTCTAACCTAAAAGATATATGCTTTTTATCTCTGCTCATTTCAAGGTTTTACAGTTCTCTCTGAGTGACAGTGTGTGCAGGAGTGATTTTCCCACTGTCGGTTCACTGCAGGCCATCGAACACAGCATTTTCCCCCCAACATTGTTGATCTCCCTGACTGATTGCTCAGCAGATTCTTAGATTGCTTTGAGGAACACAGAAACGAGCCTGTGGAAGCACAGCGTCTGTGAGGAGCACTAGTTTAGTGCAATAGTTTCACACCGGAACGTTAACCTCGTCACCTGAACCTGGCTACCTCTGCATAGAGATGGAGTGGAGAGTTCTTTTGCAGTAGCCTGTCGAACGGCCGTCACGTTCTCTCCGAGGGAAGCGCTAGTATTTGAGGTCTCGTCACCCTAGGTGAGGATAACGAGATCTTTTGAGGTAATAAAAAACATAAAACAGCAGGAAGTTCTCCTTTAAAATGCCTCGTCCCCAGTTTGTTAGATTCTGTCATCAGAATTTGGATAATACGTATTTGAAACCATAAGGCTTTACGATAAATGCAACTTGGCCATATGATGGCAAAAGTCACCAGCGGAGGCGTTCCCCCCTTCGACTCTAGCTGCTCTCGGAGGAGGTGGGCGGTGCAGTGGAGGACGACCGCCGTCGGGACACCGACTGTGAGCGCTCAGGGCTGTGTTTGTCGTAAGGCTGGAGCTGCACCTCCAGGAAGTCCCTGTGCTGCTGGCTGATGATCTGACTGATGAGTCCTGGCAGCGCCTGCAAGTTACTCAAAAGAGTCTCCAGCTTTGTCTCCAGCAGGGCGATCCTCTTCTCCATGTCTTCTCCTCGTTCGTTCAAGTCCGATATCATGTCGTACATGATGTTCTGAGTCTGGAACAAGGGAGAGGAGAGACACTTAGGATCACCCTGTTAGTTGATCAGCGTGGACAGGTTCACAGACAACACTAGAGCAACAAAGGCAACACCAGAACTGTCAGAGGAGGACATGGAAAGACAAGAAGACAGAAGTTGAGAAAATGAGAATCTGTTTTCTAATCCTTCGGGTTGGCGTCTGCTCGTCATCTGATATGACTTCAAATGCACCGGCAAATCAAAATCTGAGCTTCTTGAAGTGACATTTATGGACACCAAATATGTGAGATGTGATTCTGAATATTTCTCTGCAGATCTGGAGACATTTCAGTGACAAACAGTCAGTCGTCACTGATAAGTAGTCGCTCCTACAAGCACAAGCTAACAAACAGTGCCACTTTTTGCTGCGGAGGCCGCCCTATGACATCACACACGGGCTCTGTTACGGCCTCCAATCTAAAGAAGCTGTCACCTGATGAGAATAAGAATAATTAGAGGAAATAGATGTTCTTTTTTTCATATTTGAACAGACTGCTGGGAGTCCAATAAACACAGCATAGACAGGAACCTGAGGGTCAGAAGATCAGCACCGAAACTCAAGCCAAATGGGCTTCTATTACAAGTGCGATCATCAGGTCCATGTCGTCTAAACTCAGCCACTCCTCCACTTTGGTTGAAAGAAAATGCTGTAAGCAAGAAGTTTTTTTTTTTAGAAAACAAAAAAAACCCCAGAGGAATTCAATGGTTAGAAACAACTGCTGCTAATGAATGCCAGTAGAATGACAGAAGACAGTGGAGCCGCCTGCTGACTCCACACACACACTTATTGCTCTTTCACAGCACCAACCCTCTCTGTCCTCAGACTGAAAAACACACTCTCCGGCTGCAAATTTAGAAGTTTGAAAAATAGTCAATGGCACGCTGGGAAATCTGTGTCACAGTTCGTGTTTAGCAGAGGGAAAGTTGCTACCACAGGGCGGTCTACGAGATATTACTCAGCGGACGACTAATAGTCCTTCACAACTTGGAGGAGTAGCCATCCATCACTTACCTCGTCCTCTTCTGATTTAGGCCTGGGGTAATGGGATAGGCTGTTTATGTGACTCTCTGATGCAGCTCAGCCTCAGGGCTAATGTAAGCCTCCATTTCTCTGAGGATTTTGCAGCGGATAAGGAATTGAATTTAGCGTTTTTTTACAGGCGGTGTGAAATGAAATATGTGGACATTTGTAATACGCACGTCACCCGAATCCTTTCCGCAAGTTCGTGCTCAAAATAACTCGCTACAAATGGGCAGAGACAATCAGCAAGAGTGATGTCATCACATGAGATTCCTGGATAAGTGTTTGAGTCAGAGTAGAAGGTCACAGATATTAGAAAAAAAAAATACTCCTTAAAGTTTTCTAACAGTGAACTAAAGACAAAAACAAGGATTGAGGAGTAACGTTCAGAAGGAAACACCAGATGGCACCAGAGGGAGACAAATGTAGCAAAAATGTCCTCAAAGAAAGACACCTGAAACGTCATAAAAATAACAATTAACAAATAGTCCTTTTAACTAGTCTGACATACTCTTTTAATTATCTTTTATATCAGATTTTTAGGCTGTAGTGCACAATTCGGAACAATATCATAACACGTGAAGAGTGAGATGATGCACACTGCTTCAGTATTTAAAGATAGTAGTAAAGTATGTAATTTTTAAAGGAGGGAATTCAGCCTAACATGGTGGAGTCAAATGAGATGTGAAAAAAAAAACAACATTCATGAAAAGAATCAGTTTCATTAACTGAGAATAAAACCTTTATAACCTGTGTTATGGGTTTCAGCGCACGGACGTTAACGGTATTTTAAAGGGCCCTGCCAAAAAAAAAAATCACATTGCACTGCAGTGTCAATGCAGCTGCCAGGGTTCAACTCCATTAAAACACAACCGTGAAGAAAGTGATGCGACACTGCCCCCTGGTGGAGTAGAGCGTTTACAAAAGCGATTAAAGAGCCAGCTGAGACACTGGCTGGAGGCCACCTTATCTACCCTCACATCTCGACAGCACGAGGTGATTGGGTCGTATCCACTAATGCCCTTCATGACACGATGGCCTGGATCCAGTTTGACTGTGGTGTACTTGTGAATGTCAGAGTCTGCAGCCTTTCTTCGCTCCCACCTCTCTCCCTCTTTCTCTCTCCCTCGCTCGCTGCCTTTATTTGTGGCTGAATCATCAGATTGCAGTGTCTCCCTTCCCAGTCCCTAAGGTTTGTCAACTTATGTTTAGTGCATCTACAGAGACATATCTGAGGGAGTAAACTGCACTGGCTCATATATACAGGTATATATATATATCACAGGTATATATATATATATTTATATATATATATAAATACATACACACATATAAGTGTATATATATATATATACACACATGTATACTGTATATAAGTATGTACATACATATGTGTCTATATATGTATGTATATGTATATATATATATATACACACATATATATACACAAAAGCTGTTATTTCCATTTAGTAATTGTCTGTAGAACGTATCGTGTTGCTTTAACCTGTAAAAATAAAGACAATGTTATTGTTATTTATTGTTATTGGTATGTTGTTTTATACCCAGTGTGTGTGTCCACAGTGTGGGTTAGGGGCAGTTGAGCAAAAGCACCACACAGATTTCATGTCATCACCCTTTGAGAAAGCCTGTCTGTTTATTTGACACCTGTAGACTTTGGTTCTATTGGACAGAAAAGCTACACAGAGCAAATGTACCAGCATGCACTGGGCTGAGTCAGGGAAATGAAAGCAACTCAAGTCAAGACGGTTGTTCTGACCTAATGTGGGCCGTTGGTCTATCTTACCTTAGCAAGGTCCACTAGAGAGTTTGCTTGGTCATTCAGCTTGCGTTGCTCCATTTTTACACTTCTTAATCTGAACACAAGACCATTCAGAACCCAATAAATGATCACTACCAAATTTCTTTAGGAAAGAAAAATATATAATATATATATATATATATATAAATATATTTTTTTAAATGTGTGCACACACAGAGGCATACACACGGAGAACACTCCTATAGGACATGCACAGGATGTGTGTAGAGAATGCAGGGATTGCAGGGGTCAGTCTCTTTAGTTGAGCTGCATGCAAGTGGAAAGGAGACCACGCAGGGAGGAGGGCGGGAGGTGGGGGCTGCCACTGGAGAGAAGATGATGGCTCTGCTCAACCATTTAATACACTCACACTGTAGGTAAGAAGATCATCAGATGACCTAGCAGGGCAGAGTGCTTTTATGAAACCATGCAGCTGCTTTTGATATTGGTATATAAAAAGAAGTTCCTCGCAATAAACCAGCTCTTTGTAGCTCCTCCAGCCACAAATATCACTTTTAATAAACTGCCTGTTCTCTCAACCTGCGGGTTATGAAGTACACTCAAAACACAAGATCAGCAGTAAAAACACAAAAGGTCAACCGTTAAGGGGAGTCTGTTTTGGGGGCTGGGGTGGAGGGGGGTGAGTTACAGTTCACTCCTGGGAGGCAGAACAGCCCCAGTTTAATTTGTTGTCACATAAAAATGCCCCCCCCCCATCCTTTAAATTCCAGATTTGTTCTAACACCTAAGCTGTACACACACTTGAAGATAATCACATCCAGTGTACCAACGTCTACTGCTTTCCTCCCATTCTCTCTGCAGCGGTGCAGTACGGCACGGAGTGTCGACTTTGCAAGTTTTAAAAATATTACAGGTCTTTTCCCTCCTGAATCTCCCCCACACATGCTCAATTACAACAAAACAGTGCATCAGAGGTTGGACTATGATATAATGTTGATTTAAAAAACAAACAAAAAAAACCCCAACAAAAGCAGTAAAGGTCCTATATAAATGTTGTTAGTTCGGTGTGTAAAACATTAATGAAGGTAGAGAGGAGCCTGACGCAGTCTCTGGGGGAGGGACGGGAGGGGGTCTGTTAATTAGCCGTGATTCACCCATTCCCATGCAATGCAGGATCATTCCTCAGTCTGGAAGATGACAGGTCAGACCAACAGATGGCGCCAAAGGAGCCACTAACGGAAAAAAGGGCAAAAGGGAATATGTCCGGATAACTGAGGAGCAGTGCTTCATACAGAGCAGACTCTGGAGACAGGCACGTGAAACTAAATGAGCTTTTTTTTTTGTTTTGTTTTTTTAAAATTAAAGTTAAAAGAAACAGAGTTAAGAATCTAAAATGTTCTGTTTCGATGATGAAAGATCGTTGGTATTGAGTGTTAAATGGTTCGGATGTTAATGTACGACTTGTTAGAGTTCTGCATTTCACAGTTGGATGACCAATAGCTGACAAATGGGGTCAAAGCAGAGGCCAGCCGGAGGTCAGGTTTGGGGACACACCCTTTATGTTTTGCACACCTCCCTCCCTCAGCCCCTCACTCTCAGTCTCCTGGGCAGCCTCTCTGTTGAATGGACACTTTACATCTGTTTGTTATTCATCAGGGTAAAACAGCTCCGCCAGGCCTTTCACTACTTTAATAAATCTGCGGCGGTGGAGGTTAATGCTGGGCCATATTTCCAGCCATCACCTCCATTCGCCTCATTGTGATAAGCACATGCTAATTTATCATTATAATTTGTTTACTCCCAGTGATGGACAAGGGTGTCATTTTCTATTTTTATTTTCTCGATGCATCATGCTGTCAGTTACAGGTACAGCCTCTCAGGGATAAGTGAGACTGCTCCCAGGCTGTACCCTGACCTTCAGTTTTGGGTTTCGTTCCGCTGAACACGGAGCTAACAAGCACTCGGTCTCCTGCTCCTCCTTGCCACGGCTCCCACTTAAACTTTGTGGAAGGAGGAGGAGAGCGGCGTTTCCCACAGGGCAGAGTATAGTTACACTGTAGCAGCTGAGACGCTCCACTTAACAGCTGTACGGCCTGAAAACACACTGCCACATCCTGCCGGAGCTTTGGCAGAAATGCTGCGTCCTGATAAGCTAATGAGCGTTTCAGCTGTGCCTGTCACTAATTCCACAAATCCCTCTTAGCGCAGAGGTGCGTGACAGCTCCGTGTCCTTCTGATTATGCCGTTTACGAGGCGCGATAACGGTGCATCGGCATCTCTGCCACTGTGTCATCCAACAGGGAAATGGAGGAAATGTGGCTGCAAATGTGGTAGCAGGCCTAACAATGGTTCCACGCGCCGAAAGATGACCCGGAGCCATGATGTGTACGAGGTCGACCACCAAGTTGGCAGTGAAAGAGACGCTCGTGCCACTGTGGCTCCGTCTCCTGGCGAGCCTGAGTCGTCATCCTTCGGTACGTGAAAGCAGAGTTAATTGGAGTTTAATCAGTGACTTTCTGATTAAAGATCAAAATTCTCATCACATCCATGCAGAAATGGAAAACAGCCTCCGTCACTGATAATTGAAATTCACTTCTTCTGCTTCTGTGGGCGTGTTGGACAAACTACGCTGGGATAGAAGTGTGACAGTGCTGGTTTCTCACAGTTGGCTGAGTGCAGCATGAAATATTACAGAATGAATGTGTGAGACTGTGTGTGTGTGTGTGTGTGTGGTCAAATCAACCTGCTGCTGAGATGTTAAAATCCCTTTATGGTAATATTAGGGTATTTCAAATGCCATCAATGTGAGTGTGTGTGTGCGTGTGTGGAGCAACCCTTTTGTGGCATGAATTTCACTTATCAAATGAGGGAGTGTAATTTCTGGTCACACCGTTGGGTTTCAAGGACAAGCTCTCGTTAGCATGCACACAACAGGTCTAGATCTACGTGTGAGGCGAAGACTTACTTTCGAGCTCTATCGCATTGTGTGGACACAAACAGGAAAAAAAAGGAAACATGAAGTAGACAAATGAATTATTACAACATCAGATCAACATATTCAGACGGCAGAATCAAATCTGTTGGCTCAGGTCTGGCTGCTGTAACCCTCGTGCTTACACTGCCTCCTCCCCTGCGAACAGCAGCGGTCGTTCTGCTCCAATCGTTTCTTCCTGCGACCACGCTGTTATCTCCCCTGCGTTTGCTCTGTTTCCTGTAGCTGCAGCTTAGCTCGCTCCCTCAGCTTAATCCCCTTTACTACACACCGGTGCTGGTTTCCATCAATACAGTCCAAAATTCCTGCTCCGACACAGACAGCACCTCAGAGTGTCGTCTGCTGTCCCATTTTTATTCTGTCTTTTCCGATACCTGGACGTTTTTGAAGCTCTACACAAAGTCAGATTTAGCCTCGTTAAGAGTTAACGTAAAATGCTAAAAATGTTCTGTATCAAACTCTCCTTCACACCAGCCTCTGGCAACAACCAGCGTTCTGTCCCAAAAATATAAAAATAGGCCAAAAAAAAAAAAAAAGGAAGATTTTTTTTTTGGTCATGTGCTTTTCCACAAACCACAGGTATGCAGAGTTAAAATAATGGTACTAAATTGGTCCAAATTTGTCCAAATTTTTAGGTTTGTTCAAGAATTAAGATACAATTAATTAGATAATAAACAATGACCAACATTTTATTACTAGTGTTTTGGGGAAATTTCTGAAAGAGGAGGAAAAACATGCAGCAAAAACTGTTGAGTTTGGAACTTCAGCTACCTAAAGCTACGCCGTATAGAGGACTTTACATGGTTGATCTTTTTTCTCTCTCTTTCCTGGACTTCACTATTCGATTCTGATGGATTTAAAAAAAAAATCATCATTGATTGACTTCACAATCTATCCACCTCATGTGATATTGTTGAATTTAAATATACATAAAATAAAAAATAATAATTCATTCACTTGATGCTGTAAACTCCTAATGTCTATGTTAATTTCCCTCCACGGTTTGCAGAACATTTTGCCATAAAATTGGTTGTGGGGAAAACTGTGTCGTAGGAATGTTAAAAACATGCAAATGAGTCGTCCTTGCACCAAGAACAGGACGTTTCTGTTTTCCCCGGCAAACCCAGTTCTTTATAGATTGAACGGCGGCTGAGTGGGACCTCCATTATTAGGTTGTCCTAGAGAACAGGAGGTGGACACGAGCCGTCGTCACGACTGCTGCAAATCGCCTGAATACAGCATCAAGGACAAAGTGACTTCACAGAGCGAGCGCGACAAAAGGCTATTAGACGGCACAGATTTTGGACGTGGGTTGCAGCAGCAGACGGTGCGTGCGTGTGCTTCTCTACCTCCCAATTCAGCAAACCTGGTGTCTGCACAACAGAGGTGTGAGTTAAAACAAAGGTTCATGAGCAAAAAAACCAAAGCTGCAGACGGGGGAGACCACAAAGGAACAAACACACAAGGAACAAAGCGGAATAATAATAATAATAATGTACGCCTTGTGCACCAAGCACAGTCGTCACTGCAGGGGGCGACGCACCACAGATTAGAGCGCATGTGATCACTGTAGTTTAAAGAAAAACAGCAGTGAGATGAGGCTGGAATCAATACTTTATGGGCTCCTCAGGGACCAGCTAAGAGACCAGCTGACAGGTCAGTGTCTGACTAACAACTAGGAACGCAGAAAACCAGATACATTAGCCTAGAGGTCATCCTGACATCTGACTGAGAGCGGAAAAAAAAAACTCACTTGAGCCAATCTGATAAGAAAAGAAAAACAACCTTGTTCATCAGTGGATAGTATTTCAGTGAATGGAAAAAAACAAAACAAAGAATAAAATGATAACAAAAACCAAACAACAACAACAGCCAACTCTGTAGGCCATCTGTAAAAGGTAAACATTAGTGAAAAAAGGAACAGTGCACAAGTTTCTTCAACAGCAACGACGGACGTGTTTTTTGCTACAGGTGTCAAACAATTCAGATTTCAGGTCTGTGCTGCACTGCTGCGTGAGGAGGGGGTCAAACCAACACAAGGGGTCGGGCTCGGGGTGGAGTACCTACTGGTGAATGGCTTGGAGAAATTTCCTCTGGTGCTTCCTGACTTTGGCGTGGTCCATCTTCCTCACCAGTTTGGTGTTCTTGTAAATGAGCCACGTCTCCCTGAGAACGTTCGCAGCTGTGTTTTTCACCTGCAGCACCATCAGAGTGGAGACGTTGAAAGCATTTAGGTGGAACGTTAAAGCCATTGTGTAAGAAGCGGAGCGTTTACTCACTCTTTTTGTTAGCTGGGTGTCCATCATAAAATTGTGGACATGTTTTTCAGCTTTGGTTAGTTCCAGTTTCTTTGCCACCACAGCGACGACCAAAGCAGTGCAGCCAGCACCCTGGAAAAAAGAGCAGTAGTTATTATTAGTCATTCTTTACTAGAAATAAAATATTTTTTACATGTACTATGACAGAAAAGATAAAGTATATTTATCTAGCTAAGCAGATAGCACATAGCTAGTTAGCAAAAAAAGGACAGTAGCATCTACTGTAGTTTAAAGAAACACATCTGCTTGCTTCTGCTTAGATAGATAGATATACTTTATCTACCTACCTACCTATCTATCTATCTAAGCAGAAGCTAGCAAAGCTAATTAGCAAAAGAAAAAAAAAGACAAGGCAAAGCTAATTAGCAAAAGAAAAAAAAGACAACATCTACTGTAGTGTAGAGAACACATCTGCTAGCTTCTGCTTAGATAGATAGAAATACTTTCTATCTATCCATCTATCTATCTAAGCATAAGTAAGGAAAGCTAGTTAGCAAAAGACAAAAAAAAAGACAATAACAACTACTGTAGTCTGCTAGCTTCTGCTTCCTGGTCTTCCGACTGAGACCAGGTGCTCTTCAAATATTCCTTCAGTTCTTTGGGGAAAAAAATTAAAACATTTTTTAAAATTTTAATTAGGTTTTTTGGTTCATATTTTGGCCACTGATTCCTCCACGGTCAAATTGACCTTCGGCAGTGACCTTGAATATCTTTGAAAAATGTGTTGTATGTATTTTGCCAAAAAGCTAATTGAAAATACTTCAGTTACTTTTCCTTTTGTGGTGTTTCTATCAGATAATTCCTTTACTGTAAAACACTGGAATAATTTTCCTGTCTGGGAATTTCAGTAGTTTGTTTAGTAGTCCCCCCCAATGCATTTAGTTTGGTTTACTTTGCACTATGCCTTTAATTTAAATACTTTGATGTTTGTTTTTGGTCGATGTAGCGTTCACTTGTGTTTAACAGCGAAACATTTCTGTTATATATATTTATATATTTATATTTAAGTCACAGAAAACATGTTTCCCACTTTCTCACCATAATGCCAGTCACGAGACAGACTCCTTTCCCACAGTATGTGTTTGGTACCATGTCCCCGTAGCCAATGGTGAGAAACGTGATTGAGATCAACCACATGGCTCCTAGGAAGTTGCTGGTTATGTCCTGGCTGTCGTGGTATCTGGGATAAATGACACAGGCAACATCTGCTGTAGAAAACGGACGATGGCTGCTTTGTTAGTACAATACAGAAATATACTTCATGATAGATGTCATAGGACCTAGGACTGGTATTTTTACAGCTGCGGACCCGGTGTAGAATTATCATTAGGGATCATTACATTTTCGAAATCTTCTGTTAGTATTGCAGTCTCAATGACTTAAAAATATTGCCAGATTATCGTTAAATAAAGAAAGTAAACAGCGAGTGGATTCTCTTTGAATGAAGCCAGTAAAAATAAAATACAGTTTTCACCAAATTATCTACCGACTGGTATAGGTCCACGGACCGGGGGTTGTATCTGGATCCCTGTTTTATAGCGTTCAGATACGAGGGGATCTCAGGAGTTGGTACATATATATGTATTTTTACGTCTTATCTACGGGCACAGCGAAACACGAGGAAGTGAACCAGGCACCTCTCACAGGCCCGGACGGTCCATGCGGCGATGATCCACAGCGAGATGGTGAAGACCAGGAGCACAGTGCCCGGACAGATGGTCATGAGGGTTTTCATCACAAAGCGCGTGTTGAAGTTAATCTTGTTGAGCGCCCCGATGCTGCGGGACGAGGCGTCCGTGAAGAGCTTGCTGTGGAGCAGCATGACCCGGGCGATAAGGTACAGCCGCAGGAACATGGGTATGGACAGGATGATGTCCACGTCCGCGTCCGTCTTGGACGGCACGTACGTGTAGGCCAGCCGCGCTGTCCAGGTGAAGGTGTAGTTTCCTGGAATTGGGTGGATGGCACACACCAGGATCTCCAGGCAGATGAAGAAGATGCGTTCGTACGTCATGGCTATCCTCCAGTCATCGGCCGCGTTGTCCACCATAAATAACTGCAAGGAGAGGGTGCGGTGAAGCAGGTGGAGGGTAAAAGGCGGCTAACACTTTCATCAGGGTGACACAGCCAGATACAGGAAATCATTAAAGCCATTATACCATAAGTCACAAACAGCACAGAGTCACTAAATCACATTCTTCAGTCACTAATGCTGCTTTCTCCCTGCATGAATCGACCTAAGAGCTGGGAATAGGAATATCAGGAAAAACCTTTTCTACATAATATCATACGACGGGGACGCTGTCTAGTTTCACTGCATGTAAAAAAAATAAAAACTTCTTTTTTTTTGCAAACACATTTGAGCTACCTGCATATAAAATGGATAAATATTTAGATAAATAACTTTCTAGATCACTGGTTCTCAAGCTATGGTACCTGTAACTAATGTGGGCTCCCTCTAGTGGTACATAGGCAATTGTAAATTCCATTAGGATTAGGTGGAACACAGATTCTTGTTCTATACAGATGTTCCATATTTTTGTTTTGTGTGTGTGTGTGTGTGTGTCTATAATTGTGGGGACAATGCTTTATTATGAAGCCCTTTTGTCCTTCAGGGGACATTTTTCTGGTCGCCACTAGGGGAAGAAGCTAGTTTTCTGTTCTGGGTTTAGGATTAGATAGGATTGGGCGCACATTTATTCTGGTTAAAGTGAAAGGGTCAGGGGATGCATTATGTCCCCCCTCCCTATAAAGACTTGAGGGGGACTGCTATAAAGAAATGCCACCTTGGACTGTTATTTAATCTCCAGCTGACTCAAACATGCAAGACACAACCTAGAGATCAATAATGACCATAATTAGACCGTGCATGGACAGACAATGACAAAGGTGGACCGACAACGACACCCAAATGGTTTGGTAGCCATCTAAAACAATTACATTTTATTTATTTTATTAACTATTTGGTTGGACATTGCCTAAATGGCCCCTCCCTCTGAAAAAAAATCTGTTGGTAGGTGTTTTGCAAACCAAAAAGTCTATTTTTTTTAAGATTTAGTTTGATTTTATTTCATTTTACAGCAGCATCACAACGACCTGAGATTTACAGTCTTGTCTCAGTGAGTCCTTGACATGGTAATGAAATGTACTTTACTACATGTCTTTAAATGGGTCCTTCACACCAACACATCAGATGAACCTCCAAGCCTGAGGGCGCCTAGGTGTAAATATTGCAGTGGCAGTAAAATTCATGGTAGAATACAATGGAATAAAATAGAACAATGTTTCTTCGGACATAAAAACAACCAAATGGTCACGAAAAAAATGTTGACGCGCAAGTGGTTTACCTACAATTTCCCTAAGGCAGTGGTTCTCTATTTTTTTCATGCTCCCCCTAGGGGACAGATATTTGTTCACACACACCCCACAAATACTAAGAATATGAAATATCTTATCTGTACAAACCACTGTATGAGTTGCTGCCACCTAGTGGCTGGAGGCTTGTTTATCATTCAAGCATTACAGCAGTGGTACGCTTATGTCCAGTGTGCCATTATCCACTGGAAGACCCTCACGCCTAACCTCACTCCCCCGTCCCTTGTGTCACCTCACAGCACCCACCAGGGGGGCCCACTCCACTATTTTAGACGGGTTCAAGAAAGTTTCTAGTATTTAACAACAGTTAGCGTGTTCTGTTGGTGGATGCTTTTCTGGCACCTTCTGGCATCACCTAATGTATCAGAGAGACCTTTTCATCTTTAGAACCTCTAGAATGAAGAGAACATCTGCTGCCTCCACATCACGTGATGCTGTGGTCACCGGCCCACCCGACCAGAAGGTAGAGTATTTCACAGGGGACTTGTGAGAGGCTGGTTCATCAGTCTTCTCCACCCTGCTGACTGTCACTGTACTGTCTGTACATCTGCCTCACATGGTCACCGCTGCTGCCGCCGCTCCATTCTCCTTCATCACCTTCAATCCAATCTACAGTTATCTCCAGTCCAAAGATTCACTGCTAAGGTCATTCATCCAGAACTTTTGTCTGAGCCTGTGATTGCCATCTCCGCCTCCTGACCGCAGACACTCTCCTACCCCCGTGACGCTTTTTATCCATTTACCAGAGACAGTTGCAGATGAAGCAAAATTCAAGTGGTATCAGCTTTCACTTCTTTCATATTACGATTCCTCTTTATGACACCCCACTCTGATTTCCCTCCTCAAATGCCCCTGTTCTCCTCCCCTCGATCAGCCCCGGGCCCACTGCCTGCAGGCCATCACGACTGGCAGGAGATATTTCACAACATGACGCTGTCAGCAAATTCAAGTGATGTTTTCATGATGATTGTTTTTTGTTGTTGTTGATTGTTGTTTTTTCTGCCATGAAAGCAAAATCTTTCCCAAAGGCTAGAGAAGGCAGGCAGCAAAAGCCTCAGCTACACGATCGCTAATGACTTTCATAATCACCTGAAGGAGAACGAGCTCCTGGCTCCTGGTTTTTTTTTTTTTTAACACAGTGAGCGTCCTTTTGGTGACCGTTGAATACTCCATAAATACTTCCCTGTGGTCTGTAACCCATATGGTCTGCACCTCCTTCTTTCCTTTTTGCTTTTTATTCCTTCATTTTGTACTGTAGAATCTCTTCTAAAGTTGCCCGTGCAGCAGCTATCTATCAGAGGAGGAAGTCGTTTCCTGGAACGGACAGTTCTCCAGTCCAATACATGACAGAAAAAAAAACTAATTCTGCATGTTTTTCGACAGGGAGAAGAAAACTCTGAGCCTCTTTAAGACATCAACCCAGTTTATGAACTACCTTCAGACAGCAGGTCAAGCCGCTCGATTATTATTATTATTATCATTATATTCGTCCGTCCGTTTTCATCCACTTTTCCGTTACCAGGTCGTGGAGGCAGCAGTCTCCATGACCACCACCCAAATCACACTGCACCGTACCACCCCCCCTGAACCTTCCTGTGGGTGGTGAGTCCACTGGAAGGTACCAACCACCCTAACTGGGATCCTATCTTCACCCAGGAGGTGAACCCTGGGGTTATTATTATATATTATTATTACTTTTTGTTCAGTCTTCAGTGTGAACCTTTAAGTGTGTATCTGAAGTGACTCGCATATGAGGAATAGGACGTGACACACTGTGTTTACAGAAGTGAAAATGGATGCTAGACGTGTCGGCGATGTTTGCAACAATTTGGAAACTAACGTCAGTCAATTTAATTCCTTTGCTCTTAGTAAATGCCTCCTCGTTTGCTCTGCGCCAAAGCTGGGGCTGTCGCATTTTGCGTGAAAGCACGACAATTTTAGTTTTCTTTAACGTCGCCTCGAGACTCAGGTCACTCTGAAAGGTGTCTGATTGAGAACCGTGTATAAGAGTGGCCTAGGACGGAGTTGAAACAATCTTATATCTGACGGTTTTAGTCAGTGTTCAATTAAAGCCGGGATTCCAGAAATGTGGTGCGCTGCCACTAGGGGGTGTGCAAGAAAAAAAGTGTGATGGAGGTTCGTGGGATTTTTTTCCCACACAATAAATAAACAATTACTTTGTAAAGTTTGACATCAAAAGCTGTGATTTTATTTATAAAATAATAAATATATACTAAATTATGTATTATTAATGATTATAATTTATATTATTTTATGAATAATAAAAAAAAATATATATAATTTTTTTTTTTTTGGAACTGCTGTATTAAAGGACCATCAGCTCATTAGGAAAATATTGACTTGATATCGACTTCCAAAACTAGATGATGATAATCCACTGACCAAGGTTTTCGGCAACACGAGGGTTAAGTCTTGGTTAATCCACTCATTGGATAATGTTTTGTCTTTACTCCGTGCCACAACACCACTCTGGTAAATTATACAACAAAGACAGACTGCAATATGATGCACTTCCTGCACAGACCACACAGTTTTACTAATGGATGAGGCAAAAAAATATAGATTAAGAACCTGAAGGCCCTCACATGAGCTCCGTTCAATTATTCAGCAACAGTGGCAATAACTGCGTGTAGCTTCGGGGTAAACGTATGGAGCAGCCCTGATGCTTGAAATTTCACACTGGTGTTTGAAGTGTATCGTGTTTTTCCACCTGTGAAAACGACTTCAAATCTAAACCTGACTTCTGGTTTGAGCAGAGATGTTACAAGGTGATTAACTTTTTCCCCGTCTGAAATAAGGTCTAGGCTGAGTGTAATTAACCTTGAGGTTGGAAGGCCTTCATATTTAAAAAGTCAAACCCAAAGTTTTGCCCCCTCCACACACACACAAGTAAATGTCAGTCCCTCTGCGGCCTGGCTCTGAAATAAGTAGATTTATGAATGCAGCAGTATAACAGTTTTATATCAGTGAGAAATAAAACCCCCGGCACACACTGGGGGGAGGAATCACAACTGGGCCTCCTGCCAACGAGTTTCCATTTAGCTTAATTTGAAAAGTCTTGTTACAGCAGTCAAAACTGTCCCAATACTGAAGGGCTAGTGGAATCTGCGGTCCAGGTTTTTCAAATGTACCACTGGACGGAATAGTCGTATTTCTCCGAGTGAAAAGAAAAGCTCTGCCGTGTTCAGTCCAAGGACACAGTAAGAAAGCTCAGAGTGGAAAAAAAAAAAAAATCGATGACACTTGTGCTGCACTGCCTCCCCCATTCCTCCATTCCTCCACTCCCCCACTCCCCTTGTGCTGCACTGCCTCCCCCATTCCTCCACTCCCTGCCCCCTCCCTGACACAGACATACATGAACGCTCCACGTCCTCCAGTTTGACAGCTTTCATCACATCACCCTGACACTACAGACGCAAGCTCGGCCTCAACACCAGCGGACCCAGACCAACCGACCGCTCGCTGCAGCCTCGGAGCCAATTATATGCCCCACAACTTCTGTACAAGAGGTATCAGCTCTCCACAAAGCTGGTGCACCGCAACAATGTACTGAACACATGTCCCTGAACAAACAGCTCCACCGAGCCACAAAACCTCTGCGGCTCATTTAGATTTATTTAAAAGCCACAATCAGTTTCCCCCAGACACAGAAAAACATGAATTAAACTTTCAGAGGCCGTTGTTCATATCAAATGAGCGACACCGAACTCCTTCAACAAAGTGACATCTGTCGGAGAAGAGCGTAACACTAACCACAGCTCGCCTTGTTCTGCTTTCCAGTCGGTGTAATGTAGACACGGAAACACAAGCTAGGACTGCGCTCGGCCGGGGGTTCCTTACTTACAGAATTAGAGCCTCTGAACGCAGCTAAAGCCATTGTTTGTACACAGCACGAGACACAGTTTTACCTTACATTTTAACAACACGTCCCGTCCTGTCAAAAGCAGTTACAGAGTTTGTTGCCTCAAAACAAGGTTATTAAACATTTAAAGGCGCGTTGCATAAGGGAAGCCGACTTGGTGAGTAAAAGCAATTATAGTAATGGATGACCTGAAACACAATACTCAAGGGCCCTTTACCTCAGCACATCACATATTCCATGCAAGCAGCAGAAGCAGCGGTTATGACAATAGAGGTGAAGGGAAATATGTCTCCAGTGGGGAAAAAACATTAAAGTGTGTGGTTTACACCACGTCAGACTGTGCTGCGGAGGGAAACACCGAGGCACGGGCAGGGAATAGAAACCGGCAGCTGACGAGCCAGGAAACTTTTAAATTAGTTACTGGAGACTGACGAATAATTTATACACGGCAAGTAAAAGGGTTTTAAAATGAAACTAACAAGACGTCGGCTGTTTAACAACCGCCGGTCGAGTGTGATGTATGGAACCAACAGAGTCCCAAACAGACTGGGAGCAGCAAATGCACCGCAGTTTGGTAATGGGCTTTTTATATGACCGTCTGTGCATTCAATGTATCCAAATTAAGGTCACGGAGACGACAAAACGATCTTCAAGCTCACATATAAATTAACAATACAGTGTAAATAAATTATAAAGACGGGCAAAAACAGAGTCAAGAGAAGGATGGGCCAGTGGTCGGACACCACGACATCTCTTGATCCAACTGTGAGAAAGGAAATCGGACCACACACTGGTGTGAATGAAAAAAATGAGATGCTTTTAATCTTTTATCCACTGAATTCTAGCAAATTAATTCAATCCAGACTACATGCCCATATGTGAACGGTAAAGTCAATACAACCTGACCTGAGACGATTAGATTAGATCTAAATTTGATCAAATCGAATCCGATCTAACAAAATCAAATCTCTTTTTATTTAATCTAATCCAATTTTATCTAATCCAATCTAACAAAATCTGATCTAATCCAAACCAATCTAACATAATATGATATGATATAATATAATCTGACTGATTGCCAGATCTTATTGCTATTTAAAGTTCATCTATATAATATAATCTGACTGATTGCCAGACCTTATTGCTATTTAAAGTTCACCACCGGGCACCAAACAAAGAAGAAACAAATTGAATTGAATGAAATCAAATCATAAAGTTTTTAGAACATATCTTAAAGGATAGCTTATCAAAAAATTTGATAAGAAAAAAAAAACCAATCAACTGCTATTACAAGCATAAATACAACGTCTAATCTAATCTAATCTGTCAGTCACCAAGAATCATCTTAATGGTTTCCACAATAGCTGTTTGACAAATTCTTATTATGAATGGATTTCCCAGAGGGACCAGCATAAATCTCCAGATTTCTCCAGGAGGAATCAATCTAGAGTCCATTAAATCCAAGATAATCTAATCTTATCTGAGACAATTCACTTAAGGCCCTGCTAAAAATAGAAAAATAGTTCCAAGAAAAAAAAAAAGGTTGTTGGCTCCAAGTCAGGTGTTACCATTTACATGTGGGCCCAACCTTGGACTTACTGTACCTACATTAAAGGGGTAGTTTGTAGATTAGGAATAGCTCAGATTTCTCTCAGATTATTATCCTGGTCTATGAAGTGTGGAACCTGACTTCCAATTTGCATTTATAGTGACCTTTACCAAATACAACAATAAGTAAAGTTGTATTTGTCCTTAAAGTCCTACACAGCAAAGAAAAAACAAAGTGTAAACAGCAGGCGGAGATAAACGAAGCTCAAACACATCTGTGTGCCACAGATAAAGCTGAGTGTAAGAAACACGTGGAGATTGTTGTAGTATTTAATATATTCTCCCTTCACGTGCGGCTTTGGAACTGTATTCATTATCTGATATAGAAACACGGGCATATTGGACTGTAACCAGAGGACATGTCCTTAAACCTACCCTTAAAATCCACCCTGATCCTCAAATGGACCAAGAAACGACCAAAGCATTTTCTACAGGCTGAATCCTTACATCGACACTAAATCAGTGGAGTCGGCGCATTAATACCCCCTGGCATTGGGCAGTAGATCTGGGAGAAACAAGTTTTATTTTCAAAAAATCCTGATGCCACCAAGAATCCAACTTGTCCTCTTGGATAGATTCAGGACAAACATCGTGGCTGTGAGTCATTGTAGGACGTCTCACACACACAGACTTTTGTGCGACACTTGTCCGCCTGTGAAGCTAGCTGAGTTGGTTACCGGTTTCACCGAGCTCAATATAACTAATGGAGTCCAGCTCAATATTTAATCTGTGTAATGTGGAGATGGGAGCATATATCTTGTCACCGGGAAAGAAATCGCTCAATCTCATTAGTGGAATAGGTTGAGAGGTTCAACACAATTAGACGTTAATGCGATGCTTTATTTATGGTATCAAACCGAGCCACTAAGAGACCACTTTGCAGAGTAAATCTGAAGCGGCTGCAGATGAATTCGGCCGCCGGCTTTTTCCGACACGGAAGTTTGCACGTCGTCCCGACATCCAGTCAAAGTGACACAGTCTCTGGGTCGCATCATCAATCTTCCCGTTTGACTTGTGCCGTTGCTTGAAAAATGACATTAAAATCGTCCGCGTGTTTGTTGAGCCCACTTTGCCAAATGCCATCATCAATAAATAATCCCGGCGATTCGGAGCTCTTTGGGAGTCTGAGTGTCGTTGTCCTTGAGAGACTGTGGTGTTTAGTGAAAACACTGATGTCACCGACCGGTGGTGGTCATCCGACTCCGACGGGGAGTCTCAGGTGGAGGACAGATTTCCCTGTGAGAAATGCAGAGCGTCTCCAGGTGTTACACCATATCTGTGACACGTGCACACCATCAGCCGCGGGCAGTCTGACGTGCAGAGCCAACTTTGCCTTTGGCAGCGTTCGGTGGCACACTCTGGTTCTACGTCTTTTGCAGAATGTAAAACCGTAGAGCTGTGCAACTGTACAACATCACCACCGTTTTACGCGGCCAGACTAACGATGTGTGATTTCAAGATGGTTTCGAAAAGACAAAAATCTCAGCTGAGGTGATGACACACTAAATGACCCCTTCATGAGGAGATCCATCGATGTGACAGGAGGAGAAACGGAAGGGGGGGAAAAAGGCACCTCCGGAAAGACGTGGCCTCATCCGCCATCCTCACTGTGACAGTTGATAGATGCTTCAAGCAGTCAATGACGAGACAAAGTCAGAAAGAAGCCTGAGAGTCCACCCTCTCCATCTCCACCCAGACCGCGCAGTGAGCCGTCTGCCAAACTCAACTAAAAGGACAGAAAACATTCCTCTGGAACATTGCCAGACGTCAACAAAAACATGACCGGGTCTTAATCAGGAGCTTCATAGACACGGATGTTTGAGATGTAGGAAGGAAGGAAGGAAGGAAGGAAGGAACAGAGGAGGACAGAGAGGAGGCCGCAGGTTCAAAGGTCAACCCATCCATCATCTGTCTCTGACACTCTCTTGGTTCCACCTCCGTGGCCTCCTTCACCACTCCTCCTCTGTCCTTCCAGCCCAGCAGTCTCCTTCGTCTTCGTCCAGAAACGTCTAACCATTTAGCGTTAACTCTGGCCAGATTTTGTTCTCTTTCCATCAGACCTGCCCGGTTTTAATCCAGTCTATCCTGATCTCCGCATCTCAGACTTTATCATCTGCAGTACTGCCCCCTGTCTGTCAAACTAACCAAGACTGGAAAAGAGCCTGCAGAAGAATTGTCATTAAAAACAAAATCGAATGAAACTCTGTCATTATGCTCTAATATTTAATAGCTGATCTATTTCAGTCTTTTTCTACAGTAACTCTGAAACACATTGTGCTCTACTTTGTCTTGTTAACATTATTTCAATATTGTATTGACTACCACACTATATGCTGTGAATTCCTTTATATTCCTCTTCGCAGTTTTTATTTAATTTCATTAATAACGGACGGACTCAAGAGTTCGACATGATGATAACATGCATTACTCAACAGTACACACTAGTTTAACTTTATGATGTCATCCCACTGTATGTTTGATTTTCATGTTTGAACTAATGGAGCTGTAGATGGTGTTTGCAGTGTGTGGGTTCAAAACCCACAAGGGTTGGAAATTGGCAGTGTGAGCATTGTTTCCATATTTTCTAAAACAGTTTGTACACAAAATGATAATAAATGAATACACACATACACACTCCCCTCCCCTCCAGAGTCCATCTGCTCTAGGACTGGCTCCAGAATTCTATTCTAATCCGCAACATCTTCTTTCCACATTTCCGTCGATCTATTGGATGCAGACTAAATCTACACACACCACTGGCTGACTTTCCTGAAACAGACCCAGACCCTCTGTCTAATCTGGGTTCCATTCAGCTCCTCATCCAGGGACAGTTGGATTTAGAACAAACTCAGTCATCAGTCACTTGTGGTTGAGAGACGGAACTCCTCACCCACAGTATTTGGCTGGTTCTATAGTGTAGCAGTTAACACTCCTGCCTCAGAAGACTCAAAGAGCAGAGAGTCCTGCGTTCGATTCCCAGAGAAACCGCAAGCTTGGCGCCTGCTGGGGGCGGCCTGTTAACAACATATCTGAAGAATTCCCCAACTATGGGATCAATAAAGTTCAAATTTTTAAAGAAGCATCAATGTCTCCAAACCAACCACCGGGCTGGTTTTCACCACCGTCCCTTCCGTCCTGCTGCTGTCCTTCTGTCCCACGTCACCTCCGACGCTAGTCTCCAAACACTGTACTTTGCCAGTACTCTGTTCTCCTCCCATTTACTACACTGTCCAATTCTTTGGAGTGCTGACCCCCAGGTGTTTAACCTCAACATCCATCCCGGTCGGCCTGACCTTTTGGAGTTCTCAGTCAACTGAAGGAGAGAGCTGTCCTATTGATGCTCCCTCAGTCTTTACTGCTCCTGACAAGTGAATCAGTTTTAAAGGGCTGGGAGTGGGGAGGAAACATTTCATCATCTTGACTTATGCCTCCACAGTCTGACAGGCATCTGTGAGTACACACGGATGTGCATGCATAATGCATTTCATTACAGCGGCAGAGTTTCCCACATGGAAAAGTGTGCTTGGTACACAGAACTCAGAAAGTTCCTTAAGAACCGACACAGTGGAGATGAAAGCAAGACTTTCCAGAATAACACAACAGAGGGTGGAATGTAAAATGTGGATTCAGGAGTCCTGGGGCGGGGGAGACGGAGGGGGAGAGGAAGGGGGAGTTGCCTTTATTCAAGTGAAACTCAAACCAATTATAATGTTGCTGCAAACAATTTTAAAGGCTCAGTGTGCAACATATTGCATTATACGGTGCCAAGAACCAATAACAATGGTTAATGAATTATAAAATCCTAATCCTGAGCAGAGATTAAAATTTCACTACCCCAGTGCATCTGAGTAACACTGGAAACTGCCGTACCCCGGGGCTGAGAGCGTCATCTGCATGTTGCCTCATACAACACTGGGAAGTGGCTGAATGTTCGGTCAGTCCTAACTCGAAGTCGTCCCCCTGCTCACCACATGGCCTGTATAACATTTAAATCTCTGTAAATGAGAGCACAAACAGAGGTGAGGCGAGGGGAAACTTTCCTCATGATGAAAGTCAATAAAAGTTTTGTTTTATGGAGCTGGGGCGGTTCGTGACGGGATACCGATAATTGTGCTTACTGTGTTCCAAGGTGTATTGTAAACGTAAACAGTAATTCTAACGTTATGCTAACGTTTATTGGCCTCAAAAGCCCTAGAACCGTTTTGCGGGGAGGAGAGGGTTTTTTGTATGCGTTTGTGTTATTTTTCAGTGTCAGAGCCACTACAGGTACATCAACAGCACTTTATCTGGTAAATTACATATATATATAGAGAGAGAGAGGAAAATACTGAGTGTATATGTAGTGGGTGGTCAAGGACTGAGAATCTTCATAGACATATATGTAGTATGGTTCATTGTCAACAATGCAGGACTCCTGCCATTATCCTGCAGTGTCAGTTGTGAGTTTCACTCACATGGACCATCTCCTATTATACTTTATCAACCATTTCCTCTAAACGTGATCTAAACCTGGGGCAGCGGGTCCTTGGCTTATGGCGAACTTCTGTTCTTATGATGCGACATAACTCAATATTCACTGTTAGCCTGGACTCACATTCTGTACATAACTTACACAGCGTCATAATCTCGGCCATAAAAATGTCTGACTTACACTTGGGAGTCATAATATGAGACAACCCCCACCCCAAAAAATAACACAAAGAAAAGAAAGTCAATGTAGCACAATCCGATGTATGGCGTACAACTCGCAAAGGTATACAAAGCTATCTTCCACAGATATCGCTGCGTGACAACGTATTCGTCGACTCTACTCACGGAACAAAAAGACCTAAAGGATTTTTTCTTAATTTGCTACGTTGCAACTATGTGCAATTGCTGAATTGTTTTGATAAAATATTCGACATTTGTAACATTCAGCGGCCATAGTCCAAGGTGTCGCTCTGATTCCTCATTAATCAGAAGGACATTTATCACAATTTGATTTTACAGAGCAAACAATTAAGATATTGATTTAAACGACAAGCAGGAAATGAATTTGTATTGAAAACCAATCGGGACTGCAGATGTTTGAAGGTGAGATTCAATTCCACAAATGAAACTACTCGTCAGTGAGATTTTGACCAGCAGCAGTTGCCTTGGTTGATCATCAGCAGCTTCGCCGGCGTCAGGGTTTTGTTGTGATTCCCTGCTTCTCTCTCTTTCACATCACGGTGCTTTTTTAGTCCGAGGCGATTTATGGGGTTTAAACGAGGCCTCGTTGTTATATTGGAGTCTGGAAATAACAAAATAGCGGCAATAAAAAGTGAATTTGATTTTCTCTCTCATCCCGCCGTGTGTCACCTGGGTTATATTTCAAGCTACGAGGGTCTTTCAGTTCAGGTCTTTAGATTTATGCCATCTCACATAGGCAAACAAAATGTGTGTGAACACACACGTTCAGATCAAATCAAATGAAATGGTTTTGATCAGCCTGCGTTTATGTAGTAAGCAACGCACACACACACACACACAGAAACAACATCACTGCAGCACACTGAGAGCAGTGTGTGTGTGGGTCATTAGGCAGATAGATTTTAAATGAATGTGTGTGTGACTATGTGTGTGTGTCACTTAGGGAGAACCAACTAATGACAGATTAGCAACAACCAGCACCAAAGCCCTTGAGGCACAAAGGAAAAGGAGCAGCAACTGAGGTAGAGGTTGAACTGTAAACACTGCAAACTGGACTGAAATGGTTTGACAGAGACACTTGTCCACAGTATCAGCATTAGGACCAAAGGATGTGATGCAGTAAGAGGTAAGTCAGTAAGTTACGCACACACGGCGTGATGACGTTTTTTGGACTGTTTTTTTAACCTTCTTCAAGCCTTCCACAAATATACAGTACACAAAAACACACACATTAATATATTTATATATCTATACAAAATTTACAACGTCGCCTCGACCTACGGCGCTTCGTGGTTACGTCGCATCTACCATAACTGTATTAAAAAAGTCCTGTTCCATCGTTACAACTTACAGCGTTACAACACGAAGTGGAGTGGATAAATACGCCATCACGTGGCTCTGTAAACAGACGACAACTTTGTTTACATGGACCAGTTGTACTCCATATATTGGACTGCGCTAAGTTCAATGTCTTTTGTGTCTGTTGTTTTTATGGGAATTTTTTGCCCTTCAGATATATGAAGGGCAAAAAGTACATGTATACATATATATGTAAACATGTATATGTATACATATATACAATACATACTGTACATATATACATATATATAAATTGCACTGATAAGGTTTTGTGAGTCAGATGAGGAGAAAACATCTCTGATGTAAAAAGAGAAGGTGGGCAGCAGGGTAAAAACATGCTTTTGGATATTGATGTGACTGTCAGACAGAGAAGACTGGATCAAAGGGGTATTAAGTAGTGTTCCTGCGGGGTAGACTACGTCTGCAGCTGCTGCAGAAAAAGAGGAGCTCATTTCACAGATGAAATTAGCATTTGACCTGCTACGAAGGATTTGCTGTTCGCTATTTTAATGTGACAAACGCACAACTCTGGCTCTGTGCGTCACAGTCTTCGTCAAAGAGGAAGTACAGAGTCGAACAAAGCAGTCGTACAAAAGAACTTTTTGATCACATAATCACACTTTTCGAAATGCGGTTGGGCTTTTCACAGAGGACACCCATGAGGCGGAATGTCAACACTTCGTTTTTTGCCTTTTGATATGCTCAAAATATTATTGCAGGTGAGACGCAACATGCACCACGAAATACGGGCTTTCTAACTTAGGAGTAAGCAACTACTGCGAGATTTTCCTCGTGGTAAATGGATATGAGGAAACATCGAGTTACGAGTGCTCAACCAAGCTCCATTTTTCCACTCAGCACCCTCTCTCTCTCTCTCTCTCTTTCTATGATCCAAATCGAGTTCTCACTCCCAGTCCTTCTCCTACGCTTAGTGGCCCCGACACTGTTATTTTACCCATTTTTATAACAATAATATAACATGTTTTCTTAATTATTCTTATTTTATATTATCAATATATTTGTGTATATCTAGATGGGGGGAAGTTTAATTTAATGAAAAAAGTATATTTCTGTGGGGCTGGAATGAATTAAATGGTTTTTAGTTAATTTTATCAGTGAAAAATGCAATCGAGATACGAGAGGATCGACAGACGAGTGCTGTTGAAGAACGAATTTAACTCATATTTCGAAGCCGGTACTGTACTTTGGCCATTTCTGACTAAAACACACTGTAGCACATCGATCCATTAGCCTCTGGTCCGGTCTACAGAGAGGGCTCAGGTCCCCTTTCAGTGAACCCAGTGCTGTTGGACCATGGCATGAATGGCATCTGTTTTTATCACGGCTATAACTATTATCTCACTGCATAGTACGAGCAATAAAGCCACCGTAGAATCTCATCAGAACCTGCTGTTTTCTCGNTGTCACCTAAACGACTTCATTAACTGTTTCGTTAATGGAAGACATTCATGTGTGCGGTCTGAACAACAGTGTGACCGGAGCGGTGCCAACATCATTTTATTCCTGTTTCTGAATATCATCCTCAGGCAGCTCTGTCCCCGCAGACTAAAACCACCATGGACAACAATTTCACGATATCTTAGAAACGCCAGTTCTGAGAATCCAAACAGAACTTGGTAAAAGTTTTCCTTTTTTTACCGTATTGCTCCAGTTTCCTAGAATAAGATTTGAGGGATGCTAAAATGTTCCCATTTGAAAACTCTGGGTGAATTTAGGTCATTTTTTTTAAAGATTGAGGAAAGCAGAGACTTGGTTTCTGTTAATTCTAAATTCTTTATTTACCCAAACTAGTGTGAATATTTAAATATCTTTTACAATGTTAATATTTTAACACGTTTTCACAAGAAATTGTTTTATTCATTTCAGCCAAGTTTCACTTTTCTTAGCTTAATGTTTGTTATTTTTCTGTCGGTTTTTTGCCAGGTTTCCTATTCTCGTAAAACTATTTTAGTTTCCTGGTTAAACCGAGGCCAATTGTAGTGCTTTCTACTGACCGCAGTGTTTACTCGGTGAGTCGTTAACAGTTTAGGACAGCCTGCTGTAACAGTCATTAAAATGAGAGCTACAGCGGTGACAAACCACCGTCTGCAAGACATGAGTCACAAGTAAATCATTCCATTATTTGGTGTCAAGGAAAGTTTGTGCAGGCGGGAGGTAAAAAAGCTCAGTTTATGAGCTGAATAATTTACATGGGATTAGAGGGAAGGTGTGGAGGCCGAGTGGGGGAAGGAGAGAAGGAGGAATGTGATACTCTCATGCAAACTTACAGCAACCGGTCTAATTTACAAACAGCCAGAGAGAGCTGTCTGCAGAGGAAAGGCAGCGTCTCTGTAATCCACAGAAATATGGTGATGATGTCACTGCCTTCCCATCATTTCTCATGAAAAAAGTTACTCAACGAGAGAACTGAAGGGGGCGACATATGTTACTGATGGGTTATTTTAGTCACTGATAATCCCTCAGAGCCCATCAATAATGAACACAGTGACGAGCGCTGTTTAATTCGATTTTAGACACGTAGTATTTGACCTTTGACATTTGGGCTTGTCTACGTTTCTAAACCGCGTGGCGGACATGGTGGTAATATTTTACATTTAGCGAAGAAAGAGAAAAGAGAAATTCAGCTCCTGGGTGCTTTTACGGTAGTGTGCTGTCTGTTCACCCTGCAGTACAGTACGGGCTGTGTAATTAATGTGAGGGCAACTCAATATAAGACACAAGTGCTGAGGTGATGAAAGGACTAAAAGTGTAGCAACAATGCTCTGAAACAGGGCCATAAAACTGTCCCCGAGTGTTGAGAGATCTGGAGCGGAGCTGACGATCTACGTTCCTGCTCTTCACACCGTCAGGACTTCTGGAAATCTAATCAGAAACCACTAATGTAGGTATTGATCCAGAGATGATCAGGCCTCAGTGGAAAACATCCACAGACATCTATGCAGACAAGTGTTTCTTAAATGGTCAGACCTCCTGACCCACACTTTAACTTGATCTTTACTTCACAGTGCAAGGAAATGTGAAGACAAAATACACAGCAAAATACACAGTACCGGTTTCACTAAACTAAGAATCTGCTACATGCCGTAGAGCAGTGGTTTTTAACCATGGGGCCGTGTCCCACAGTTTGGCCACAAGCACCATCTACAGGGCCTCAGAAATTGACCTGTGAGTGACTTTGGAATTCACTGTAGACAAGAGCAGTATTACTGTTATTAATGAGACGCTCAATAATGTACAATATACAGCTTTACACCACATGGTGGCGTTAATGGGTCAGTCAGATATTTAGCAAACTCCAATAAGCACTTTGGCAAAATTTATGAAGAAGGATTTTTTTTGTACAAACAATGTCAAAAGTTGGTGTCCGTCAAGCAGCCAATTTACCCAGAGACACACTTTTGGTTTGCAAATCACCATTTTAGAAACCTTGTTTTAGACTACATTATGTCAACGTGTTCAATGAGCTCAATAGGGTGAGCAAGGAAGGTGGCGCTGTAGAGCTGGATATAACAGGTAGTAATGGTATCTGTTATGGATAGAAGTCTGATGTAAAAACACATCAGACTTCAACACAAAAACAAATGAAGTCTCGCGACCCACATTTGGGCCACATCCCACCATTTGAGAAACTTAACATATACAGTGCCTACTAGGATAAATGACTGAATGGAGAGAGTGATTGGGAGGCTGTACACAACTGGGATTAACATCTATATCAAGTCTGACGTCCCCTAAACATGGCCAAATAACCCACGTATGGTCCACGACCCACCATTTGAGAAACAGTGTTTGAGACACTAAGTTTAAATAACCTGGTAGTTCACATCATCAAGTCTATCTATGACAAGAAATGAAACAAAGTGTTACTGTTTTAGTTTCTTAAATCTAGTAAATCAATAAACATAAGCATCAAACTGTTGTGCACTTTATGTGAGCATACGGTAGATTAAAGAGGAGAACAGACAGGGATGAAACAGAAGGAATGAGAGTTGTAACATTACCTGTATCTCTCTGGCGTGGTAAATGATAATCAGCCCCAGGAGAATGATTGTAGAAAGGCTTATCAGGCATTTTAGAGCTAATGAATACAGGGACTCCTGGAAGAGAGCAACAACACTAAAGCCCAGCCAAACACAGCATCATGCAATAAAATCACACTCTTTGTCAAAGGCATGCTATAAAACTGCTGCCCCACACAGTACTTCTCAGAGCTATAAAACTGCTGCCCCACACAGTACGTCTCAGAAAACAAACAACAAACAAACCAACAAAAAAAACATCAGAGTAGGGTGAGGATTTATTGTAGCTTCTTGCAACAAATGCTGACATGGCATCCTGTTAAACCCCATTCACACATTGTGGGAGCAGAGTGTGGGCCTTTTGGCCTGCATGTGGGCACTTTTACTGGGCTGCGTTTTCTTTCAACAAGTCAGAGGCAGGAGAAGGAAGAAGTGAATTTCACTCAGTCACATGTGACTAAATGAACTCACAGCTGTGAGTCTGATACTCACCTTTCCATAGGCTCCCCATGACAGTTCAGTCTCTATAACCATAACAACGATCCCAAACATCCCAAAGATTAAAGCATAGTCACTGAGCCTCTTCCTCTTCTCAAACAGGGCCCTCCTGTGCCCCAGCTTCTCCCCAATGTTCTGGTTCTTCTTTTTACCCGATTTGCCGCTGCCGCCGCCGCATCCTCCTCCTCCTCCTCCTCCGTGTCCGCAGCCTCCTCCTCCGTCGCCCGATGCGTAAGGCATCAGGGTGGTGGAATTGTTCTCCCGCTTGGATGCGAGAGTGTCCGAGGGGTCCGCGGCCGAGACCGGCTGCAGCGGCTGGGACTCGGAATCGAACTCGTGTATGTTTCTGCGGGACGAGCTCAAGTTGCTCAGCGGCCGCATGACGCCGCCGTTGTATCTGCAGCTGCTCATGGCTATTTCATTGTAGGAGTTACAGTCTCTGTGGCTGCTGCTGTTGCGGCTGCTGCTGCCCAGGCTGCCCCGCTGCCGACCGCGTCAATGCTGCTGCTGCTGCTGCTGCTGAAGCTGAAGCTGGTTGTGTTGAGGATGATGATGATGATGATGTCTAGATGAACTACCATGACTAGAAGGTGTGATCTGGCAGACGCTGGAG
>NC_024320.1:2515076-2517044 GCF_000523025.1 Cynoglossus semilaevis
CGGCGGCTGCTGCCCAGGCTGCCCCGCTGCCGACCGCGGCAATGCTGCTGCTGCTGCTGCTGCTGAAGCTGAAGCTGGTTGTGTTGAGGATGATGATGATGATGATGTCTAGATGAACTACCATGACTAGAAGGTGTGATCTGGCAGACGCTGTAGTGGCAGCCTTGCCTGGAAGACGTCTCCGAGGGTGTCCTCAAAGTTCCCACAGTGGTCGCTGATGTCCCGCGGATAAAGACGAGGCTTTTCCTCGCATCACAGGTGCAGCAGCAGTTGTTGCAGGTGCACCACTGGTCGTGCTGCTGCTGCTGCTGCTGCTTGCCGAGCCGATCCTCCGCCTCCTCCCGCCCGCAGTTATTATAGTGCTGGTACTTGTCGTGCTGCTGGAGCTGCTGCTGCTGATGCTGCTGCTGCAAATCGTTCTGCAGCAGCAAAGGGGTTTCCATGTCAGTGCTGCTGTTTAAAGCAGCAGCAGCAGCAGGGTACCACACAGTGATCCGCGAAAGGCCTTATGGTACTTGGGAGAGGACGGAGCCGCCGCATGCAAGGATCCATTTCGGCTTCGGCAGAATGTGAGAGGTGCAGAGCACTGGGCAGAGAACACCAAAACAAGAGGCGCGACGTCATGGTCATGAACCGTGGGACGAGAAGCCCAACCTCACTCTATGAGGATCAACTCCAACTACACTCAGCCATGACCTTTGTTAGACTTGCGGTGTTAATAGTGCCGTGTCTTTGCTATATTTATTGCACAACTTCAGGAAAAAGTACACAAACAAACCAGTAAAGTTCTTCCTGAAACAAAACCAAAGGAAACTGACAATAAACAAAAAAACAACGTGCAAATAAAATCCAACAGAATGTTGATTTTTTAAAACTACTTTTTGACATGTTAGGACATGGTGACCAGTATTCTACAAATTCCTGTACTTTCTACAATTAACTCTCTCACGAATCATTGTAAAAAAAAAAAGTATTCGTTGCAAACAAAGATAAATCAGAATGTATGATTTGACAAATGGATTTTCTTAGACTTGAAAACTGACAGTTTTTCTCTTATCAGAGAAGTAAAGCTAATAGGAAGTCTTTCAAGTAAGACAACGTCCTTAATAAACTCCACCTAAAACTTTTTATTTACTTTCGAACCACATCAACGACAACCAAATCATCCTCTGAATTCTAGATCTGACTGGTTTTACACATGTGGGCAAAAAAAAAAAAAAAAAAAAAAAACCTTGGTAAACAATGTCCTTCTAATAGTGTGTGTTTCTGTATTTGATTACTTCTCTTCTTCCGTCCAGACCATTCCCCGTTTCATCCACGTTGCACTAAACACACGCGCGCGCGTTCGCGCACACACACTCGGTCTACGACCGCTGATTTACAACATACTCATTCAGCTCATTGGCTGCCGACCATGTGACCGCGCGGGGCTGTGGCGTGCACTCATATGACCGAGGCGGGTGTCTGACTCCAGCCGCAGATTGATGTGACCGCTGGTGGCTGCGTTATTAATGGAGCAGAAGAGTTATATCACCCGGAGGAAATCCAGTCAACTGTCTGAGATTGAACAGCTGTGCAGACATAAACCACAGCCGGGTCCCGATCATGCACAAGCGACACATTCAGTCACGGGGCTGGTTTCACGCTGTGGAGTTTCCGGTCCTATGTTTCAGCCAGGGCTGCACAGTTCGCTCACAAGGTTTTGTTGGGGGTAAAGTTCTAACGTTGTTATGTCAGACTTGACTTTGTCTTTAAGACTGCGTTGTTTCTATGGTGCTTAGAACGTCACAGAGAGAGAGAGAGATCTGATAAAAGCGACGCTGTCCCTTGTGTTGAAGGGCAGTCCATCACGAAGTAACTTTCAGCACCGCGGACAGCTCCACTCAGCCATTGATCACTACCAAGAATCCTCCTGCACAGGATCGCAATGCGCACTTACTCCTCATTGGCTGGCTCCTTGTATCACAT
>NC_024320.1:2517049-2532878 GCF_000523025.1 Cynoglossus semilaevis
CCCCCTTCACACACACACTCTGTTTCTCTCCATCGCTGCCTTTCTTTGCATGCATGTATATGTGTGTGGAGTCGGCTGACTGAACGCAGGCCATACACGTTCAATCCACACGTCGTTTGGTCTGTGATGGGAGGCAGTCAGAGGAGACAACGCTGCAGAGCTGTTCATTTAAACTGAATGGCCATTCCAGCAGGTATAATGTAGACGTGTGTCTCCATCATTCACATGCCTTGAGTAAATCTTGATCCATCTGAGGTAGATTGTATTTCCCCCTGATTTATCTAATGAGCTTTCCCCTGCACTGTTTCCCCCCCACAGTAATCTAATCAGACGCTTTTAAACCTCCACTCCAGTAACCCTATCCACACCACAGCCTACTTACCAGGGATTTAGTTTCTTGATTCTTTGATTTCTGAATGTGTTTTCTTTTTCCAGACGACATTCATTTAGAAAGAAAAATCTACTGTTCATTATTTCCATTCAGACATTCACAAAGAAGATAAATAGGGAGGGATTTCTCAAGAGTTTGTGGGTTCATCTGGGTGTAATCAATGTGACTCAATCAAATTCCTAAGGGACACACACATAAAGCAGTGTTATGTTATATGTCATCGGCGGATGTAACCGACGTCTGTCTTCTAAGGTTGAAAAATGAGTCTACTTCCAAGCAGCCACATACAGTATAACTCACCGACAACAAACTACAAGACCCACTAAGTGAACTTGTCTACTGTTCTTCCGAAACACAGGCAATTTTAGGTGTCAAACTTACAGTAAACAATCAAATTTTGTAGTTCCTCATATTTGTATTGGAATCACGAGTGTGTGATATGATTCTCCCGTGAACACAGATTTCCTCTAGCACTATAATTAGTACGATTTTATTTCTATCCATTCTGCACGTATAATTAATTTATATTCTGTGGTAGGCTTTGAAACTGCTAGTTACTCCTCCCAGAAGTGCGACTGATTAAGAAGACTTACAAATTAGTGCATCTATAAAAAGCAAAGAGGAAAATCACATTATTTGGTGGAGCACAAAAGGAATCCAAAGATGTGGAGCGCAGGGTCTGTGCTTCAAACGGAGGAGGAGGCTTTTTCATCAGTCCAGTAAGGCATTGTAAATACACAACTCTAACAAAAAAAATGTATGACTCACATTCCTAATAAATATTCATCATTTACTTTTATTTGAATTAAACGAATCAACACCCTACATCTGATTTAAATAAATGATGTGAAAATGTGCAAAACACATCTAAACCTGACAGACGTACGGATCGTTTTATGTGAACTATTTACTGGAACTCATTAAGCACTGCAGTTATATATCAGGCAGATCCGAAGTCCAACCCAGGGGCCAGTCTTGGTCCTTGATCAGGTTTTATGAGGGCCCCTGACTTTAATGTGTATTATTTATAGCCTGTCAGGATCATCAAACAGAACTCATACATCATACCTTCCCATGTATTAATCTCTTTCCTAAGGTGTGCAGCAGCTACTGTCTCTCCCAATGGTTTACTTTTTTTTTTTTTACTATTGATGCTTTTTAGAACTAGGGCAGGGAAAACTGACTAATGTTATTGAGTATCAAGTTGTTTAATGATGGGACATTTTTTTTACAAATAAAAATGTTTGGATTCATTTGTTCGGAACTATTTTACAGTCCCTTTTTTTTGGAGTTTTGAAAAGCTAATTTGAAAACAAAACAAAACATAAGTTTGATTTCAGGTTTTAATTGTGCAACATCTGCTCTTCTCCCACTGATCCTCACAATGTTGAAGGATCTGCTTCACTTCCCTCTATTTGTTTACATGTATAAAGGGAACGTATTGATGAAGTGAAAGTTGTCCTTTTAATAGGACGATAGCAGTTAGTCATTTTAGGTATTGGGGGAAACTTTTGTCCTTCACTAGAGTCGTGCCAATTTTGTACCAAACCAATGTACTGTACGTCCTTTAAAACAATATAAAAGTTCCTTACTTTTAAGAACAGGAACACAGACGCTCATAATAAAATAGGTTATCCAAATATAGACCATTAAATAAAGGTAAAAAAAAAAAAAGAAAAAAAAAATCAAGAAGAGCATCTAGATTTTTCAGAGCAGCTACAAAGCAGCAGAGAAAGTCCAATAAACAATATTCTGAATGTTCACCGACCACTTCCATGTCTTTGATCTTTTCTCACTCTCAGGCATCACTTCTTCAAACACACCTCTGGCCTATTTACAATTCAGGACAGACTTGAGAAAAAGAATGTCTTCACCAGTAACATCATCAACTCTGTATATTTAGAGGCCTGCCTTGTCACCTTCTTGGTGCGATTAGCAGCCAATACAGGGATTTAGCCACCTAGCTTTCAAATATAGAGCCAAAATGCACAGACAATGTTCAAAGTGATATACAATAAGAATTATTTGCATCAACACAAGTGTTTGTAGTCCTAGCCAGGTGCTGCAAATCAAAATCCTAGGACAGTGAAGGCATCGCTGTTCTGCTAGACCTGTGGTTTGCAAGGGTAGCTTACGAGTTAGATATGAAAGGTACACAGAGGGCGTTGCCAAAAATGTATAATGTAGGTATATGTGAACTACAGTTGCACCTCGACATACAAGTGTTTCGAGATACGAGCAAGCCTTGGAGCAAATTCTTGCTTTGAGATACGAGTTAAGATTTGAGATACAAGCACGGTTAGAGACGCCAACGCTAGGTGGCCGAGCACTCGGAGCAGCCCACGCAGCCTCACTTGATTACGTCACGTGTTCGGCGACTTCCGTAAGCATCGCTTCTGTATATAGCGTTATCTACGGGATTTTCTCTTTATTTTGTGCATTATTCTTCATAATAGTGATGAGTCTTGAGAGAGTGAGTGATAAGGATGGTAGAAGAAGAAGAAACGCAAGATGACCATGGAAATAAAACATGAAATTGTCGATAAAGTAATACAAATCTAAAAAAGCAAAAAAATAGAAAAAAACAAAACAAAACATAAGTTAAGGTTTAAGCAAAAAAATAGAAAAAAACAAAACATAAGTTAAGGTTTTAAGTTTATGTAAGTTTATGTAAGTTACGTAGTGTACGTGTAAGGTACATTACGGAATCAAGTGTCTACGTACAGGCCACCTCTCTTCCCTTCCCTTCCCTATCATTTCAAGTGGTTACGTTTGCTGAGTCTTCACCTCATATGTAACTATACTAAACAGGTGCATACAAAAGTAAAACAAAGAATCAGGGAGGGTCAGTAAAAACTTCAAGGAAATACAAAATGTATTTTAATATATAGAAAATGTTGCATTTTGACTCGTATTTCTTCAGGAGGTTTTAAAAGTCCAGGGACACCTGTCTACATTGTCCCAGAAATCAGCTGAACATGATTTATTCATCTGAGTCATATGGACAGTGGACACCTGCCTTCGGGGACTAACCTGGCCTGCAGCAGCAGCAGCAGCAGAAGCAGCAGCAGCAGCAGCAGCAGCAGCATTCTGCACCTGTTTTCACTCCTATCCCTCCTCTAATGTCACTCACACCTGAATCCAGACGGCTTTTAGGCTTGTCACACCAGACAGGAGAGCCATTTGTGTTGAGCTGGAGATTTACTGGCAATCTGGCCTAAGTGCCATGCTCAAGGGCATGGTGGCACGATATACAATGTGGCATTCTGACTCTCAGACTTCCACTTAATCTTCACTAGTGAGAGGCAGCGGTGGTGCTTCTGCTTTGGCACATCTGTCACTTGTCACATGATGGAAGGACAACGATCCTCCACATACTGTACATGGACAAAAAAAAAAAACCACATAGATGTTGGTTTTAGGGTCTATAACTCGATAACTGTGGATTACTGCAGTATATCTAACAAAGTAAGTGATTCGTTTTCTTGTTGGCTTCATTTCTTATGAGGAGTTCTGCACAAATGCATATTTCACACATTAGTTTATAGAGAAAACAACTAACTCAGTTTTCCAAGGCGGAAATAACAACTGTGATTTTGTTTTTTAAATCTCAAATCTCACAAATCACGATTCATGTCAAACCAACACCAAAATGTTATATATATTTCACAATTAGAACATGTCATCCAAACAATTAGAACATATCAACCCAACATATAGAACATCTCATCCCAACATATATTTTGAGATGACTGTTAAAAGAACAAACCCAAACACGAACTTAAATCCTAGTTTTTGAGATCAGTAAATACTGTACACCCTTAACAACTATTTGGAAGTCAACACAACTCTCTTCTGGAGGCACCACAGATTATTTTCATCACAGGTCAGTAACCTCGAGAGCCAGAATACATTTTTTAAAATTAAACTCTGTCTCATAAACAAAAGGAAGAGCTGGAGGAGACGGAAGTAAATATGCTGATGTGTCAGTAGTGCAGAAGAAGGACCAGCAAAAAGAAGAGGAGGAACACAAAGCTAGAAATACTAAAAAAGCAAAACCAAATCACTTTATCAATAGATTTTAAAAGTCTCTAATTTATAAACCAACAAACATCACAGTGAGATTACTCCTAAAAAAGACTCCCCACAGTGAGCTTACCTAGATGTATGATGTATCTACAGTACATGTATATGATTTTTTTTTAAATCACGGGGTGCTGATATACGGCGTGGCTCAGATATTGTAATTCCTCCAGCTCAGCTCTCTAACCACATATCTTATCCTGAAGGTGTCACACCAACTGTCGTCATCACATTTGCTGCCCTGTGATATATTTTTTATGATGAGTAACACATTAAGGCCCTCCCATCATTCTCGTGCAGACCAGACAACTCCACCCGGGTTAAGAATGGAAAGTAAAATGCAAACCAAACGTCATTCCAAGAACACTACAAACAAAAGCTGACATTTGACTCAAGCAGTGAACATCAACTGATGGTCTGCAGGTTAATTTTGGCCCGCGACTGAATTCCAGACTTGTGAGGATCAAAGAGAAGAATGGTGTGGTCCCCACTATTAAAGCAACTGACATTACAACAACAACTGAGACTTAGGGATGGATGGATGGATGGATGGATGGATGGATAGATGGATAGACAGATAGATAGATAGATAGATAGACGGATGGATGGATGGATGAATAGATGGATAGATAGGTGGGTAGATGAATGGATGGATGGATAGATAGTGTCTGTCCAGTAAAGTTCTGGGCCTCTGACAAATTTAGTTGCTGACTCCTGACCTAAAGGATTAGAATTTCTGCCTTGGGACATGTCCTGGCATGTTTCAGTAATTCAAACTCAAATTCAGACAACTTAGGAAATATTAAAATCCGTCCTTAAAACTTTTTGACTGCGGTTAAATACAATGCCTTATCCACAGTTCCTTGCTTTCACTGATGTTATGATGCTAACCGGGGTCCGACTGTTCTCACACTGAGTCAGGCTCTGTACCCTACGCGGAGTGGGACTCAAACTTCTTAAGAAGCTGGGATGATCGTTTCTCCCCACCATGTGCTTCTGGCAAGCAACCACTTGTGGTGTCAGCAAAAAGAGAAACCCATCCTCAGGATATAACCTTTAACAAGACTGATGACTTATAATTTAGTTAAGTGCACTCTTTACTCCAGGCCTATGTAGTTGATCCTGTTGAAGTCTCCCAATGGAAAATTCCAGATACACAACATCTGCCAACTCACCACGCAGCATGGGAGTCACTATCTCTTACGTTTTTTAAATGTTGTTATTATTACTGTTGTTGTTGTTGTTATTTACATTTGGCAGCACATTAGTGATCATTCCTCTGTGCAGAGTATATAAGACGTTATCAGCTGATACCCATCTTCCCTGCTGAAGTACACTCAAATAATTGGAATATAGCGAGTATGTGACTGAAGCTGAAAGGCTCCTTGTAAAGTGAACCTGTTAGCCATTCATTATTCATGGTGATAAAGCGTTACCATGACTCTCCGTCTACTTGGGAGGACCTTACCAGTTTGCCACAACTACTTAAGTGTCTCCGTCTGCTGCCAAGTGTTTGATGGCCTCAAACAATGAGACTTCAGACTCAGGAAAACATCCAGCCTGTTGTTAGACCACACATGTTAGCAGTACCAACCGCACTACTGCCACCCAATGGCAGAATACCAATTGGGTAGAGACTGATAGTGACAGATGGATGATGTTTGCTGAAGTTTGATTAGTAACACGATTCATTAGTTCCAGCAAAATGTTTGCAAATGTCAATACAGATGTTCAGGGGCGCTGCCAGGAATTCTGGGCCCCACGAAAGGATTTGACAATGGGCCCCTCTGTATATGTTCAACAATTTAATGTAAATAATTTAATTCAATTCAATTTAGTTATCTATTATTTATTTATTTAAACTAATACAAGTGAGTGTTTTGAATTGCGTACTCACTAATACTGGTTTTGTCGTTATTTATTTATTTAAACTAATACAAGTATGAGTGTTTTGAATTGTGTACTCACTAATACTGGTTTTGTCGTGCCGTGACTGTGTTGTAATGGTGCCACAGCTTTGTGGGTACTAGTGAGGAGGACGTTTTTTTTCTTATAACATAACTGCATAGAGCATCCAAGCAAGGTGTTTGGGCATAGGACTGTGCTCATATGAGATGGATCTGACCAACATTCCTGTACCAATCATGGCTGCAAAAGTCGCTCCTATTGCCTGTGTAAAAACAGCGTTTATCAACCTTTATATACAAACCGGAGGAGCTTCAAATGAAGTAAAGTATGAAGTCACATATAGATAAGCCATTAGACAGATTTAAAGCTGGAGTACCGTATTTTCAGTACTAAAAGTCGCCCCAGTGCCCTCTAGCGGCTGTCAGTGTGAAAATAAAGAACATGTACATTTTTGGTGGTACAGGAGTAGCAGGTACGGTACACAATCCTAGAGTGCCCTCTATGTGCGAAATTATATATCTTAATATATAAGTCGCACCTAAGTATAAGTCACAAATCCAGCCAGAGGATGAAACAAAGTGCAGCTTATAGTCTGAAAAATACGGGACTACATTGGGAAGTTAAAAAACAGACTAAAATCTAAATTGAAGTTGTCTGTCCAATGCTCCACTGATGGACGGTTGGACAGTTGGCTGGAGCTGCGCTCACTGCTTCACAGGAAGCCCAGAGGAGGAGATAACACACTTCTGTGTGGTTTGTTCACAGTGTGTGGTCTGACAAATAGACTCACAGCTGCTCAGAATGACATGCACGCTACAGTAAAGTTGGTGGTGTTCAGTTGGGCTGCACTTGAACAGCTGGTCTCTGTGTGTTGTTGTAATTATTGGAGAAATACTGAGCTTTGCAAAAATGTCGGGTAAGAATACATTAGCAGACGTGCTTTGCCTCAGGGCCTGGTTTTTTGTTTTTCAAAAACAAGATGGTGAGTAACTTTTGAAGGTTTATATTTTGAGAGTCGGAGTTTCATAACTAGGTTTGTCTCATCTGAGATGGAGCTCCTTTATCCGACAGCCTTTTTAGTACTTTTTGATGGGGCTGAATTGGACGCAGCCAGCAGTCCCGATGCTTGTGTTTCCCAAATTAGACAAAACATTTGGTTTTGATACTAAATAAAACTGATCACAGAAGTAAAACAAATTAGAAAGGTTGTGTCAACGTCACTGCTTCTTCTTTCTTTTCTCTTCACCTTCACCTCCCTCTCTTCTTTGGGCCGTTCCCTTCAGATGCTGTCACAGCAGATTATCTGCCTTCATCTTCCACTCCCCCGCTCCCACCCCCCCATTCTTTGTAGCTATGAATCTTTTCTGGAGGTATTCTTCTTCCTCTCTGCCTGGCAGCTCCTTCTACAACATCCTTTGTCTGATAACGCCTTTGTTTGTCTCTAGCATATGTTCAAACCATTCCTCAGTCCATACCTTCAGATATCCCACCTACAAGTTTCTCTCCAGTATCAAGACAATATCAAGAGACATAATTTAGGTCTCGACTATAATTTCATTTGCTCTTGCTTCTGTTTTATCATCACTCGTGATCATGACTCCTCACTTATACAGGGTTGTTTCGATACCCGATTATTTAGTACACAGATGTGCGTATTTTCATTAGCGTATCAAGTACTAACAGTGTCTGCATAGTTAACACAGCCAACTGAACAGAAAGTGAGCAAAGCTTTAAGACCATTGCTGGATTTCAGTTGTTAAAAACATCTCTGTGTTTCAATCAACACATTATCAAACACCATGTTGGTTAAACAGTTTTTGGACGTGGACATTCAAAAGCCATTGAAAGGCTGATTGAACTTCGTTCACACCAGAGTTTTTTCATCTCGTTTTCATCTGTTGACAGAAGCAGAAATACATTTTGTTATCCTCAATAAGCCCCAGCTAACAAAACCTCACTGTATTGTGGATTTCAGTGGAAGTATTGGATATACAGTTTGAATCATTCTGCACGTGTGTTAAAATGCTTTAAAAATTCTAATTCATCTCAACAAATCAGTTAACGTGATTAACATGTTATTTGATACAGCCCACAAACTTTTGTTTGGGTATTTGTAACTGCTCACCAGAAATAAAACATACAATCTAAGCCAATGGTCAAGTGTCTGTGTTCTGTGGTGCTGCACACCTCCAATGTTGTGTTAGGACATGTTTAATTTATGTAACATTAAAAATATATAACGCCAGCTAATCTGTTAACCTGCTTCATTATATTTTAGATTTTCTATTTGAGCCCTACAATCTTTATTTTTCCATTACTGCCACCTACTGGCTGTTAATAGTAAATATTACAACCAAAAAATTTAAAAACAAGATAACACGGACAGGGTATTGTCAGCAGTAAATACAACTGAGGGAACTGGTTTTATATTGTTTGGTATTGTTTTTCTATTGACCAGTCCTGACTAGGGATGGCTAATGCCCTGATGTACTGCAACTTGGAGTATCTGCTGATACTGATATAAATCTGATACCAGACTGTCAGTGTCTCTGTTTACAACATGTCACAAAAGTTAAGTTATTAGACTGATGCCAATCCTGAGTATTGGACTGAGCCATTCCTACAACTGACCACTACATACCACTACAGACCGCAATTCTTTCCATGTTCAGTCACCTCTCTAATCCACACTCACATATAAAGACAGTTTTCCACTGTGTTGTTCAGACTTCATTTATTTGCATGATTTCCTCTTTAGTCAAGGTGAACGGAGATACATTTAAGAATAAGTCCAACATCTCTCCATATTTCAATTAAACAGAGCACTTTGTTTTATGCGGCATCAGCGACTCTTGCTTTATTCTTTATGAGGATGCAGAATCCTCTTTTTTTTAATATGTATAATCAGCCGCTCCTGCTTTGTGCTGCCCCTCTGGCACTTGCTAATACTTTCATCTACTGCAGGAAACTGTGGCTCTGACAGCTTTTAGAACTCTCAAACAGCCACTAGTCTTTCTTGTGTGTGTGTGTGTGTGTGTGTGTCTATGTAACTTCAACTTTCAGGACACAGAGGCAGCAACCGTCACAAGCTCCTGCTGTGAGGTCAGCGGTGTCACATCTGGCAGAATTTTCCACCGAAAGCAGGAGCAAAACCCCCGGAAGTTTGACTCTTTTACTCGGTGCTGAATCACATCACTTACATTTATCGACCTTTGGTGTAGGTCATGTTTATCATACATTAGTCCAGATTTTCCCAAAGTGGGGGGCGCACCCCCTGCGGGGGGCATAATGCCATAGCAGGGGGGGGGGGCACAGATGGAATGAACAAATGAAACGTAACGCAGCATGTTGTCCATAAGAGACTTGAAGAAAATACTGATTGGTTAAAGAAACTGAAAGTTTGAGAACCCCTGCATTAGTCACTTTCCTCTCAAAGATTACGGACTACAGTGTATTTTGGAAAATAGAAAAGAACAATCACCTCATTAAATTGTCCAACAGTAAAGACACTGTCCTTAAAGGTTCACTAATTTAATATTTAATGTTAGTGTTGACAGATTAAAACAATGGCACGAAAGAAACAAAATGCTAAAAAAAGAACATTAACCCAAACTACCCATCCCTGTTGTCACGAGTGAAGTCCTCCTCTGTGGTTTCTGATTCTGATCTGTAAAAACTGTGAGCAGTTAATTTTTTAAAAGGCTGTTAGTTTTAAAGTGGGGCAAAGAGAAGTGTAATCTTCATTTGGGTTTTCCAGGCTAAAGGCTAAAGTTACTGTTTCATTGGGTTGGTGCAGGTTTCCAAAGCTTTTAAACTGATTGCCGGACAATAAATAACTAACCTCTTTTCACAAAGTCTGTCCAAAGGCTCCCATCAGTCTTGGACAAATACGTCAGCGAACAGAAAACACTCACTCACACTGATACACACACACACACACACACACACACACACATACACACACACACACATAAGAGTCATTTGTGTTTTCTGATCACCCTACATGGACACAGAGCAACAAATGTCCCGTTAAGAAGTGTCCCCTCAACAATAACTGTCCACATGAGCACAGACTTCCTCTAATCGTTAAGAAGTGTCCCCTCAACAATAACAAAAACTGTCCACATGAGCACACACTTCCTGTAAAACTTTGTTTTTCAAGTAATTTAAAAAAAACGACCTGGACCTGGAAATGTCCTCTCAAAGTCCACAAAGTTTTTGATGGAGACAGGTCCTCACATCCTAATGTTTACAAAAACACACACACACACTTGTCGGTTTCTTTGTTTTGTGAGGACTGTCCCAAACTAAACCATTACTAAATTTTAACCCTTTCTGTAACCCAAATATCAGATATTTAGTCCTTGACCTAAGAAAAGGTAAATATAGGAAGTACTTGGATTACGACGTCCTCAACCTACGGCGTCACAATCTCCCATACATTTATTGACAAAGTCTTGTTTTATCATGCCAACGTACGGCGATCAAACAAGTTTCGTACAGACCGAGTCTGCAACCAGAGCAGACTAATACGTAGTCACACGATGCTAAACGCTGAAGACGACTTTGTTTACATTCACTGGTTCTACACTATCTATTAGATTGTGCTACATTCACTTTCTTTCATTTGTGTTGTGTTTTGGGGGGAATTAATTGCCCTTCATAATGGCTTCCAGGCGTAGGCAGACTCTTATGATGTTTTTTTTTGTACTAGATGATGAAGATTACGTTGCGCAATAGAAACGAATTTCCGACACAAGTCAGGGACCCCTGTATGTTGTACACTTTTTATGCAAAGATTCTTTTCAAGGAAAGATGGACAAAGACAGTGTCTCACAAAGCGCACATAACAAACCCAGTTATGGTAAAGTCCTTAACTTCATTACCTTTGTCCATTTATTTTGAGACCGTGTGTGAACTTTATCCTCAAACTGAAAGTAAACCCTGATCACCATCCATGTGCAAATATCTGTTTGGACTATGCCTTACACCAGTGATAATCAACGGGTGGCTGGTGGCCAGATCTAGCCAGCCCAACCATGTAATCCAGCCCCTGTCTGGATTCCAAAATTGTGAGGATCAAAGATAGAATATCGTATGGTTGTCACTATGAAAACAACAACAACTGAGGCTTAAAGAGCTATCAATAACCCCTACTATTTATTCCTCTATTTGTCCCTTTGACAAATATGGTTGAGTCCTGGTTTTCATTAATAGAAAAGTCACTGAAGCTCTTTAACAACGAGGACCAAAAGGACACACGCTCTGTTGGCAGAGTTAAGTATTTCTGTTAACGTTCATCGCAGGTTCCTTAAATCATTTCAGTGCACAGAGACTACAGCTGTGGGTTGATATGACAAGGAACGGACTCCAGCCATGTCACAGCACTTGAAACTCCTGGTAAGTTCAAAACTCAAACCATCATCCTTCACATCCAACTCACATTTGTTCTCTACAGATGTGTGTGTGTGTGCGATCCCGGCATTTTATAAATACCTTTTTTTTTGTTTTAAAAAAACCCAAAACACTACATTTAATTACGTGCGGTGAGTGATGTCGCCTGCAAGACTAAATTATTCAACACAGACACTGACAAATGTGAGCCGCCAGCTTTTGGGTAATGGAAATGTGTAATATTTTATTCAATATCAAATAGAAATGTTCTCCCATTTGTTATGTCTGACCAAACATGTGCTTCCCCTCCTTCAGCTGGACTACCCTCTGGTCATCGCCGCCATTTTTATCTCTGGGATCGGGGGAACTTTTCAGTATGGTTTTTCTGTGTCTGTGATGACTTCTCCTTCTGAAGTGAGAATCAAACTTTAATGTGAAACCATGAATGGAAACTCCACTTCCCGGTAGACGGACATTAATGAGAATTTTTTTTTTGTTTAAGTTTATCAAAGATTTGGTCAACCAAACATGCCTGGAGAGGTACAACCTGTCTTTGGAGAAGTGGCAGTTGTCTCTAATCTGGTCCTTCACCGTGTCCATTTTCTGCATCGGAGGACTAATCGGATCACTGACAGTTGGGTCACTCATCTCAAAACATGGCAGGTTGGTAGAGAGGTCAATCATTTTATTATTATTATGAAAGTGTAGATTAAAGAAATGTTTGGTTTCCCATCCAATAGGAAGAGGTGCCTCCTGTTAAACAATTTTGTGGCTATATCTGGAGCCCTGCTGATGCTCTTGAGCAAACAAGCTAGGTCTTTTGAGATGATCATGGTCGGACGATTTCTCTACGGCTTCAATGCGGGTACAGCTACTCTCTGAAATCGGTGTAGTGGAAACAGGAATGGATTTAAAAAAATATTTTTATTTTGCGTTAAACATTGTCGTTAAATAAACAAAGCTCATTTTTCTGCCATTTATACCAAAGGTCCCCAAACGTTTTATTACACAATCAGTCGTGCCTCCATTTGTAGAGAGGACTATAGACTAGCACCCCCATGTGGACACATTAGGTCGTTTGCTTCATGACTCCTCTTTACAAATGTCATTCATAAAAAAAAAAAACTTATATTCTCACTTAAAATATATAAAATTATAAAATTACATATCATTGCATTTTTGCCACCAAGGGAAAAATAAATATTGATTTATAAATTCACTGCCACGCTTGGCTCACCCATACATGCGTACCTGCCCCCTATTTTGAGAACCACTGCCTTAATGTTTTTTTGTTGTTTTGTTGTTACTTGAATTAATTCGTTTGAACAATTATTATATTAATTCTCTTTTTAAAATGAGTTGTCTTCACTCAATTTTCTGACATTACCTAGACAGTGTACCAAGTTTTTGGGAGATTGGATTTGTACACCACCTGTGTTTTTCCCTCCGTCACTATTGTACAATCAATAACTGTTTATATCTCTGACTATTTTATTTTTATGTTCTCCACATCATTTGTCACCCAGTAATTGAGTCCGGTATTGATTTTTTTGGGGGGTGGGGGGTGTTTCCTGTATGTGCGGCTGTAGGAGTAGGTGTCTCAGCTCATGCCATGTATATGGGTGAGTGCGCCCCCGTTAGACTGCGAGGAATGGTGGGTGTGACGGTTGCCACTTCAACCTCCTTTGGGAAGTTTGTTGGTCAGCTGCTGGGGATTAGGTGAGTAGTCCAGCGTCTATGAAGTTTATGGCATCTGTTTAAACTGACTGTAATGATCGACTCACCGCTCCTCTGGCACCACCGTGTGGTATATATCTGTATTACGGTGTGAAAGGTAAAATCAGCTGTAATGTCGGTTTTGTCTAAGTGTAACCCCTTATCATTTTTCTGACGGGTGGGGACGTGGGGTCCTAAACAGTTTGACAGACCCTTACAGAGCACGCCCAGAGACAAACATCCAGTCACACTCACATTCACACTCAGTTCAAGTAAATGGCTGACATGCACCTTTTTGTCTGATTGTTTCTACTCATGTTTACCAATCAACAAACTACAGCTGTCAGTGCAGGACTGATTGGCTACAGCAAAGCTCACCAGAAGGATGATGCATCCCATATAAGGAAAAATGCACACCTCAAAAAGATGAAGAGAAGATCTTCTTCTGGTGGTACTTATCATGCCCCCTATTGGCCACAGTGGAAGATAAGCACTGCGGTTCTTATTAACATGTGTATGTGGTGAAACATTAATCTTGAACGCTACAATTTGTCACAAAAAAAGCAATAGTTTAAAAATATTTGACTAGCATCATTTAAAATTCTAAACAGAGTATAATTACGGTAAAAAAAAATTCTCATTGTCTGTTTATATTCCTTAGGCCATGAGTTTTAATTCTGTGTAATTGCCTTGTGATCTAATAGAATATTGAGGATTTTTGACTCACATTGTCGTTGTTCTACTCTAGTCTTACACAGATGTTTGTTTCTGCAGTGAGTTACTTGGTACAGAGGACAGATGGCCCTGGCTGCTGGGTTTCAATGGCTTCACAGCATTACTTCAGCTGGCCACCCTGCCCTTCCTTCCAGAGTCTCCCAGCTTCCTGCTCCTGAACAGAGGAGACTACCAGGCCTGTGACCAAGGTGTGTGAGATATGTCGTGTTCATTTTGAAAAAAACATTTTCTATTGGCTCTGATGCTCATTGCCTGATGTTTGGCTTTGTTACGTTAGCACTGAAGAGGCTGAGGGGCAACAAGGACTACACACAGGAGGTGGACAACATCATGAAGGAGAAAACCGCAATGCAGAACGTCTGCAGCTACTCACTGCTGGAGTTCATTCGGGATAAAAGTGTACGCTGGCAGCTTTTAACCATCATCACTACCTTCGTGGGAATGCAAATGTGTGGCATCAACGCTGTGAGTTACGTACCATGTATCATGTCCGTGGCCCAGAAGCAGTGCACTTAAATGGAGACCAGTAGAGTTAGAACTGGTTGAAAAAGGAACTACAGTGCCAGGGGTCAAGCAAAAAACAGTGATCAGTGATAATAATGCAAGTTTAGTCAATAATCGGATCTCAGTACTCGGGACTGGTCTCAAGTAGGGATAGCTTGATACAACTTTTTCATGTCTGATACCAATAATACCAATAATAATTAGTAATAATGAGTATCATCCGATGCCGTTATCATACCGGTACCTATTTTTTCACTTTCAGCATGCTGAGGGCAGCCGTTGCTGAGACGATAGCGTCCCTGTTCATGACACGTTAAGCACAGTTAACTTGAGCATTTGGGCTTAGGTATCGGACCAATACCAATCCTGAGTATCAGATCAAGCTGGTCCTAGTCTCAAGTACTGAACACAAGTTTACTCCATTTACATCCAACAATTAATTATTTTTTCTGGGAAAGCTGAATGTTCATGTTCTATGTGGATGACACCATTGTATTCCTACATGGATTTAAATACTTGTATAACACTAGAGATTATGTTCAAAACTACCACCTAAACCCACCAACACCCTCAGACAAAAACTGGTTCATCCAAAGGACCAGTCTTTTGAAAAACAGACAAAATACCTCAAACAGATGGTTTGAGAGAGGGGTGACGGTCCTGAGTTCTCTCCCCAAAAAATTCAACCTGCTCCTTGAAAACAAGACTACAGTTTCATTTCAAAGGACACCCAGCCAAAAGTGTCGCTCAGGTGAAACTATTAGTCTATAGCTATGGTATCACTCTCCATTCACACCTCTAACCTTGTGACTTTACATTCTGCACTCCTTAGAATAGGGTGTGTTTCATCTACTATAGATGTTTAAGGAGATTTATCCACTTAGCAAATCTACGATTGATATCCCAATTTTTACAGGACGAGTTTGTCTAATATATTATAAATATATTTTAGCTGACAAATGTCTCTTTTCTTGTGGCATTGGTCTAATTTCTCGGTTTCACTCTCATTGTCCTTATGTTCACACAACACAACACTCTTTTTTTTTTCCACTCCTCAGGTATACTTCTATTCATTTGATGTGTTTCATGCAGCAGGAA